>NW_017139431.1:1284808-1558456 GCF_001652005.2 Ceratina calcarata | reverse complement strand
CCCGTTGGATAGTGGGATAGTACCGTAGGATGGTTTTCTCGGGGGTAGAAGCGAGGACCTGTCACATTACGGAGTGGAATTTATGTCCGATGCCCAGCGGCGTGACAAGTTGCCGCTGATGAACGGCCCCACCGCGAACTCTTGGCCCTCCTTAAGGATATGAACGGAGAAAGGTGGAGAAGGACGAGACCGAACGAGAATCCTTGCCTCTCCCGTCCGTCCTTGGCTTTACCTTCGAATTCCCTGAAACTTTTCCGCCTCAGTTTTCAATTTTAGTAGTTCAACTTCCCTTTCCCTTTCCCTTTCCCTTTACTCTATATCCTTGGTATCACTTCTTTGGAGTAACTTACAAATTTCGATATACAATCCTATTATCCACACCTCGTAACCCTGTAGTCCTAAATTCATAATTTTAGCTTTCATACATTGCATGACAGTTTGAAATGATTAGCAAAACTGGATCACAACATTCTCGTCTCAAATTATTTTTTATTTTATCCCATGATCCTGAACTTCATGGTTATGATCAATTACACAGAAGTTTCTTGGGGCTTTGAATCGTGACACGATTTTCTGCGAAAGCTCGCGATGACGTGGGTGGTGGTGGAAGAGAAAGGGAAGAATGGTTGACGAAGGGGACAAACAGGACGGGAGGTCCTTGTGGCCGCGGGGCTTTTAAAAAAGTCCCATATGATTTTAACGCCCCACGCAAGAAGTCGTTCCTCGTGCTAACGCCGCCGGCTATGCACGGTCTGTCGGTGATAAACACGCCAAGTTACGGTTTCTCGGAGCCGGGGACCTGTGTGTGTACCCCGTGCGTGTCTCGCGACCGTGGAATATCGCGTGCTCTCCACGGAGAAAGCGATGAAATTCGACGGGAGCCGATCCGATTCCTGTGCCCATCCGATCATGCCTCCTCTGTGGTGTTACAAAATAGATTTCATCATCCCATCCAATTTCTTCAGAGTACAAAAAACATTTTAATCTATATTTAGTATTATAATGTTCTGAATAAAAGTCATTGCAATATTTATTCCATGTGTCTCAAACATTCCATGTATTAAATATTTTATTATCTTCATTCAATAATTACTGAATTGCTCCTGCTAAAACAATTATTCACTCATAGATACAAAGCGTATTAGAGTTATTAAGTGTTTATCGAATTAAATAGCTTGACGCAAGACTTCTTAAATAGGTGATTCTAGCAGTACAAAGCTTAACGCATCTGTTTCGCATAAGCTTGTGCTCGTTGAGCTACCCCAGATGCCCCAGCAGGCAACCACTTTCTACCCTTGAGACGTAATAAAAAAACACGTGTCTTAACCCTACATACTGTCCTGTCACTCGCGATTTTTTACGACGTTAAAAGGTTGTATATTTTTTTTAAAGCGAATTTTCTCTCCGAGGCGCGATTTACATAAGAAGTGGAGACGATTTAAACGGAAAACTACAAATTCTATTCAAAGGCAGCATGGTTCTGTATAACTTTCTTTTTTATGTCCCAGGCGAGGCAAACAACGGTGGAAACTCTTCAGTGGTAGTACAAATTAATTTTGACAAACCGAAAGGAGTTTCTACGCCATACCGTAACCATTACCAAGGCTTGGCGTAGCCAATGGTAAAAATCACGAGCTAACCCGTGTCACAACTAAAGGCAAGTCTTAACACGGTGTCGGGCAACAGTCAACGGAACGTATATAGAGGGAATTTCTTTGCGATCGGCTTGCGGGTGTCCCCTTACGAATAGGTTCCAGGAAGCTGGGGTTTCGCGACGCGCGATCAATGCACGTTTCCTCGATCTCCTTGCATGTGCCAATGCACATGCATCGTGTTGCACACTGCAATATACGACGCTGTTCATTCCGGAAAATCTCTCCTCTTTCTAACTAGAATATTTCTAGAATAAAGTTGTTGCATACCTATCGTTGTACAATAGATTCGGATGCAATCGTTGGAAACATTGTAGCGAATCGCTGATATATTTTTGTTTTTCAATCGATTTCTGTTGGCCGATTAGGGTATCCCGATGCGTGTCAGGTACACTTTGCATAATGTTACGGTCTGTATAGACTAGAATACAGTCGCTGGCAACGTTGCACTCCGACAATCAACAGACTGCCATTTAGTTATATCTCGACGATTTTCTAGCAATCGCAAAAAGAATAGAACAGCGACTGGATACGTAGTATCCGTACAGATTGGGATACGTTTCAGTAATCGTATCTCAATCTGTACAGACGTTTACTTTATACACTTCATATTTCGCCTTACACTGTCAGTATTACATATTTGTTTTCAATCACTTTCTATTTGCTATTCATTGCATATTATATCCAGTTGTTTGCCTATTTTGTGTAATTAATATGGAGGTTCAATCGAACGGAACGAAGGTAGAAGCGACTGGTGAATGTCACAAGTGCAGAAGATCAATTGAGGACAGACAACCGGATGCAAAGTTCTACTACAATGTCAAACGGTCGAGCAGGAACCATTCTCGGTTGAATTTTTAGTAACGCATGCAATTTTTACGACGATGAAAGTTACGAGGATGGAAGAATCGAACGGACGAGCGTGAAAACGTGCTCGATAACCAGGCATCGGTGCGATAACTGGTCGGCGATGACTGTAAACCAACAGTCGTCAGATAGGAGAACAAGCGAGCGAAAACTTTCCGATGTCCATGCGACGCGACGTGGCCGATCCGACCGATCTCGCCGGCCAGATAACGTGTACGCGTCGCATCGTCTGAGAGAACGATACCGGATGGGAAGCCCGGGGCCCAGGAACACGTCGCTGGGCTTTCAGAGAGCAGCCGAGAAGCTAGCCAGATGAGGACACTTTCCGTGCTGGTGAATTGTTCGCGTCCAGCGTAGCCTCTATCTGATTCGTCGCGATACAATGGACCGCGTAAAATTACGTAGACTGTCTCTACCCTTGCCATGCGACCATCCCCGTTCCCTCTCGTTTCTCCTATACTAGCTTCCTCTCCGTTGGCTCGCGGTTCTCTCTGGTACCTCTCTCTGCGTGTATGTATGTATGTGTATGTGTGTGTATATGTGTGTGCACGACCACTCGGAGTATCGATCGCCGGAAGTTGGCCACCGCTAGCCTCTGGATACTTGCTGGACCGATATTCGGTCGACTTCACGGAGAACGGAGGGGGAGGGACGGACTTCGATTCCCACCGATGCGACGCGACGGAATTTTCGGAAACGGGGGAAACGTTCGGATTCTAGAGCCCTTGGGAATTTGTTTCGTTTCGCTGGTAGAGATTCCGTGAGATCAATTTTCCGAGTTACATCGAGAACTGATGGGGAAATATTTTTGCTAACTTACTTTTTTCTGCCCGCTTTGAGAAACTTGATATAGTTTTTCTGTTAAATTCTGGTTACGAGTATTGTACGAGCTATCAGAATTCAGAAATAACGCGTGGTGGCCAGGCAGGAAATCGATGCTGCAGATACGAAACAACCTCGAAAATTGCGGCGTATCAGCCGACAGAGGTACGATGCGCGCTTCCAGGGAATAGGAAGAGTTTACGTCAGTTTCAGGATTCGAGATACGAGGTACACCCAGTAGTCGGGAACTGGTTTATAAGTGCGATCGGTATCAAGCCGACTCGTTATCGTGATAGTTCGCGTTTTTCCCTCGGTATTCTGTTTTCCACCCGTGCCGCGATATCGACGTCTGTCGTGAATCGTCGCGAGAACAACGATCGCTATCTGGGAGCTCGCGAACAAAGCTGCCGTTGCAAATTTTACAAAACAGAAAGGGGAAAAAAGGAATCGCGCGGTACCTTGGCAATTCGAGCAAACTGATCGACGAAAAAAGCTATTCAGCGATTCGGGATATCCCCTAAATTACAACGCCATAACTTAGCAACGGCTCGACCCAAAGGGAGCACCCACCCATGGAATACTCGACCATTTAGATCTCCGAGGCTCGCGTCGAACGCGAGATTCGCGCGAGGCCGGAAATGCAAATGCGCCGTCGTAAATTTTGATGCTCGGGACACGAGTAAACAGTCTCCGGTCATACACACGGGCTGCGTGAAATCGACTGCACGGGCTGCGGCTGACTGCGTCGTGCGGGGAAAGCGTGAAGGAAAGTTTGAAAATTTATGCTCGACAAGGGCCAGCTAGCTAGATTATGCATCGTGCACGGCTGAGCATCCCTGTCGCCGTCTCAAGGGTCTTCTGTTTGCACCATTTTAGTCAAAACAACATCGTCTCGTTAACCCTGTCCTTTGTCTTCGGAGACTTTCATGACTGACTAAAAGTATCGCTGCGGTTTCGCAGACAGCACCGGCTATCGACTTTCCAGCCAGCTGAAACTTACAAAGCGCGTCGGATGTCCTGTCTCTTGGACAAAACCAGTCCGGACCCATTTGTCTACGAATTCCTTTCCCCTTATCTCGTCAATGATGTTCACTTAAACAAATTATCCCGACCCCGTGCAGCGCGCGTTCTAGCTACATAGAAAGTTGACGTCGATTTCTAACTTCCGTTTAATTTCCATACTGTTTTCCAGGCATCCTGCTGCTTCGAACTAGGAACTCTAATTTACATAATATTCTCTGTCCTAGATATATTACTCTCCCACGTGGCTTAATGTCTGGCATAATGAATTAGCAATTGGAATGTTCGGAGGGTCCTGATCGCGGCGAGAAGATTCGTATCGGCTGACAAAATCGGGCGGCACGATTCCGCACAAAAGTGACGACGGAAGGACAATCCATCGAGCAGGATTAACGGCAATTAGTCAGGACCCGAGGGCTCGTAGGCGTGGCGTATTCTGTCGTCACGCTGGACTACGGCGATGAGGACCACGAAGGAGCAACGCAGAGAAGAAACGTGGCAAGACGTTGAGAACGAGGGAGAGGTAGAGAGAGAGAGAGAGATACAGGACGGTGCAGCGTTTAGAAAGTTGAAGGAGGACGTAGAACATCCGTAGAAGTGGAAGAACGAACCGAGTCCTTACCGATTACCTGCTTGTTCCCCCGGGTGTTCCTGCCACGGTGGCCATAAACCAAGCATCGAGCATCAGGGTGGACACTTTTATGGTCGGCAGCTTTGTCTAGCTACGGCCTGGCCACGTTATAGTCGAAGTATCCTTGCCAATATAGCCCTGCGCCGGGGCAAACCCGAAACGGAAGGGGGGAATCGGGCAACGCGCACCGCAGGACTACTAGGATCATGCTGGACAGCAGGAGGATGGTCGGAACGAAGGAAGGAACTCATAACGTTTCGTTTCAACCGGCTGGATTGCCCCAATCGATCACCCACTGGCTTTTTTCCTGGCCGTTCCATGAAGAGAACAGTCCACAGATCCCGACCCCCGCTCTCTCCTCGTAAAAGATATCCCTCGACGATTTGTAAGTTCACTCTCGGTGTCGCGAGCGCCGCTCGAAAAGAATGTAACAGGAAATATCTTGCGATGGAATGCACACAACGTGAGAGATGGATCTTTGAGCCAGACACTGAAGTAGAATCATGCTATTTTTAAAACGCAGAATTTTTCCTCATCGTTTCGTTGACTCTAAACCTGTCACTTTACGAAGTTTTATTGTTTTAATTCCAATGCAACGTAGAAGTCAAGCATGAGATAGTACATAAAAGCAATTTTGTATTGATTTCATTCATCATAAAAACTAGTACTTAGTAATGTATCAGAAGTGATACTTTGAAATTCTTTGACGCACGAGGATATTTAGATGCGGCCGTGTCAGTTTCCCATCCCGAAATTCTACGACTATTCATTTTTGCCAGATGTATTGACAAGTATCGATGTCATTAGCATTCCGATCGATCCATTGCCTCGCCTTAATTTCTGACAGACATTAAGACAGACTGATGTCGGAGCAGGACGGCGCGGCACGGCGGATAGACCGAGCGAGCAGTCCTGCCGACCGCAGGATCAGGATCAGGCGGAATCGAGGGATTCGAGCGGCTCGCTCCCCCGTTGCGAACCACGGCGGACTTCAAAGAAGCCGGAGACTTCATCATCGATACCGGGTCCTGATCACTGCCGACAGATTAGACGCCTCTACCGTCCTTCCCTCTTCCCTTTTTTTGCCCTCCGCACCCCGTCTTCACGCTTCTCCATCCGCGGCCTTCGTCGGCGTGATTATAGATACATCGATCTTCGACTCGGGCTTCTTCTTGAACTCGTTCGGCTCCGTTTCGTGTGTGTCGCAACCGCGCTGAAACGCCCTGACACGTTCCTCTTCAAAACACGATCGTTCTTGCCCGATATGAATCCTCGGAATTGGATGTCAAGCAATTTTTTTTCTTTGCTTCATCGGCTGATCCGTGCCGATCGCGCGGCGTATATTCACCGAATGCGCTATTTGTAGGCGGAGATTGATGGTATAATGCATTAAACGCGCGGAAGAATGAGACGTTCCGTTCGCCATAAGTCGGTGTCAAAACGGGAAAGTTGAAAGGCGTCGTCGCCGCTTCGTTCGGTACCCGCCGTACGCAATCTTCTCTAACCAACGACCGCACCGCGAGTTCGATGCGGCTTCTCCCACGAGAGTTTCGAGCCGAAGTCTTCCCAGAACGTAATTGCTAGTCGAACCGCAGTTCGCACGCGGAAATAAGGAAACCGAGCAGAAGTCGGGGGGCGAACGGGGAACTTCTATTCGCGAGTACTCCTCGTTCGAGTTACAAGAAGAAGAAGAAGAAGAAATGGAGGAAGAAGAAGAAGATGGGGAAAGTTTTCATTTGCGGAGGGACGGGGGTCGAGGCCAATGGCGGCCTTAAATCGTTCGCGATTGAGAGGCGTCGCTTCTCCCCTCCCTTCGATCCTCTTTCTCTTCAGAAGACTCGCCGGAAGCCGGCCGGTCGACGAACAACCTGTTGACCGGCTCTCGCGTACGTGAAATCCTGCAGTTTCTCGTAAAGTACGACGACAATCATTAGCAGTTTTACAGCTGTTTCGTATAAATTATAAAATATGCAGATATGATTGCGTCTGGAGCGAATGCAGTTCTTAACAATAAATTTCATATTGTTAGGCTAATATGTAACACTAGACTGTAATAGTAATAAATCTCCAATTGGCGGACAATTCTAGAGGATTTAGATTAGCGATTGTAGTAATCCACAGACGTCATCAACCTATCAGTCGAATGGCATTAAGAGACACCTTTGAAAACGGAAGCCTGAGTGGGCAAATCATAAAAGGAAGGAAGGAAGGACTGCGCGAAACAAGGGTTAAGTTTCGTCAACAACAAATTGTTCCCTGGTGCTGCGTCTAATCGGCTTAGCAGCCACCTGTAGCCTCGAAAGGGCTTATCTTACGGGATAAGGTGCTTTTGTCCTTGAGGAGGGTTACGTTCTCAGGAAGAAAACTGTGTACAAGATTTTGGCACCTGTGACAGGTAGCTCTCGAGTATTTGCACTGCAACACGACCCTTCCGTTCGAAATGAACGGTAGATCTCTCTCCTTTTTGAACCCCTGTTCACAGTCTCATGTATACACGATTCCTCCTTGTTAAACTAGATCCGGCTGAGGATTGCTTTTTCTATAGGTATTATACACTGTACCAAGAACTGATATATCGTGCAAGAAGTTATTTATATAGAATTGTTTTCTTCTACATTCCATTCCAAGGACCTGATCAATTTTTTACTGCAGATTCTTTTGAAAAATGTTCGTCTGCCCTTTTGATTTCAAGCCCCGTCGAAAATCGCGCGGTTCCCCGATTCCGCAAGTCAACGGCGAACTTTGAGGTATCGCCGATTGGTAACGACCTTTTAAGGCGGCGTGGAATTCCGTGAAAAATCTTCGTACCTCCGAGAGGATGACACGGCAGCTTCTAAGCGGATTCGTTACATCAGCTACGTATCTACGTGGACTCGTTTGGCTACACGACCGGGGCGTTCCCGGGGAACAAGCGCAAGTGCGCGCGTTTTTCTGCTCCGTCCAAACAATGTACCGTGCACCGGCTCACGGGGCTCGATAAGTCACGGGCGAAAATCGTCGATTTCCCGGTGACCTTTTTTCACAGACCCTTTTTTCATCGTGTCTCAAGGATAATTCGCAAAGATACGTCTTCATTCCACGTATATCCTCGGAAATTACAACATTACAATCCTCAATTATGCTACGAATGATATTCAATTAAATGAATGTAACATTTCTAATATTGTTACGATTAAACATTTTTTTATATCGTCGGTAATGACAAAAATATTGTATAAATCATTCTAGGCTATTTTTTCTTTTGTAGTACGTTTACTGTATAATTTGAATAGAATAGAGGGAATTTTCGAATGTCGGTATGTTAAACACACAAAAAATTTAGAGTAAATTGGCTTCAAGAAATTAATAGAGGATCATCCTTGATACATATTTTCTGACGATCATTGAAACGGATGTGGACGAGATCTTTTTTCACGTGACTTTATAGAAAGATCGCAAGATCTTATCAAGAGGCCGAACGACACATCGCCCCCGGCCATTTACCTGTTCAGGAAACGCAACCGGCGTGCAAAACTGCACGTACCTACGATACGATGCACTGAATCGTAGACACTCGCGAGAGTTTCGCATAAGAGGGCCGGCGATATTCACGAGCACAAGCGACCGGGTACTCGAATAACCCGTCGGCCACTCGAAACCTGCGGAACTGGCGATATTCCAACGTATGCGCATGCATGGAAGGTCGAGTGCGCGCTTTTTCTACTTTTTTTTATCCCTCCCATTTCTTTCTTTCTTTATGTTCCATCGACCCGCCGCGAAAATATCGCCGACCGATCCCCGATGCCGACTCTTCCGTGCGATGAATCGCGAAAGCGGATCGATCGACCCGTACCTATCGACCGATCTTTTTTCTCCGCCCGATTAAAAAACGTTTAATACCGCGCGGCGTGTAATTAACGAAGAAGAATTTCGAGTGGCGAAAAATTCCTGTGAGAAATTCCTGCAGAAGAGATAACTTACCGGGTTTATGCATACCGTGCGGCGAAACGCGGCGGCCGGATCTGAATCGATCGGTTCCCTCGGCTAGACATCGGCGGATAGGAAGAGTGAGAGAGAGAAAGAGAGAGAGACGGAGGACGAGGAGGGGGCGGGAGGTAGATAAATGCAACACAGGCGTAAAAAAGCAGAAGCGCGTTTCGGATAAGCCGGTGTGCACGATAATTATCAGCCACCCACGCGACCGTCGAGAGTAAACCTCGTTACGCGGCCGCGAAAGAGCCACGCGCAAAACTCTCGAGATCTCTCGAGCAACCGTACGCGGCTAGGCGTCGGCCCGTGTTAATCGGCTAAAAAAATGCCAATCTCCTGATCGACGTACCAGAAAATAGAAAAACTGTTGCTCCCGTTTATTAATCGCCTGCCCGAATTATCGTCCTACTGACTCTTTTTATCTCGTCCGATTAAATCTCCGATAGAATCGTTTAATTGAAAATCAGGAGTATCGATGAGCACCGCCGCGTCGAGTCAATTTAAACGAGCGCCATCGTGAATGATAAGTGAAAACAGTGGCTACACCTACTACGTATTATGATGAGGTCACGTGGGTGGGCGATCGATTTTCGGGCGGCCGTTAAGCCACGTCCACACCCGCGAAATCGGAATCGCGATCTGTGCCGCGGCGGTGGCGGCATGGCGCGGCGTCCAGCCTGGAAACTGATAAATTGCGACTTCCGCCTGCGTTTCGATCGGTGCCGCGTAATTTCCTGCGGAGTAGCCGGCTGTGATGGAGGAAGAGAGGGACAGGCTGGAAGCCAGCGGCGATCGGAAATTGGCCCGATGACATTGATTAAAGCGTTTAGCGACGGCGACAATGTCGTAATTATTAATCGGTGACGCCGCCGCCGCCGCGCCGCGCCAAGAATTCCCGATCCCAATGATGCACCGTTACATCTCAATATTCGAACCACCGTTACTACATCTCAACAATTTTTATTGTTGGACAAACACGAAACAGAAATAAACATATAGAAGAGAATACATATTAATGAAAAAGTAGTATATCATATAATTTGTCTTGAAATAAAATAATTTCATGTACCATTGATTTCTACATTTATATGATCATTAAATTTCTACCTCATCAGTTATTTTAATTTTCTTGAACGCCAGTAGTGGATGCGCATCCATTAATTATGATTAGATAGTACAGTATGTAATGTTTATGCAAGAACTGGGATAATGCAATGAATGAAATGATAATGGATTTGAAAGTTGAATAAAGATGCATGACACCTCTTTACTAGTCTTCACTTATTAGTTGGATGAAGCTTGCTTCCACACGGATCCCGAATAAAACATTAGATTCCACCAATTAGAAGAATGATTAAAAATATTAGAAGAATCATCCATAGCTAAATGATACGAAATCTATTTTTAGATATTGAACTGAGTATATAATGTCGCAGCTAAATCGCTTTGATCGAGAAATTAATTACGGCGACGGTGATGGGAGTAATTAATATTGGCTTTGGTAATGGGTATACAGGTCCGTTTCTAATCTCTATCGGAAATATAATCGATCCTGCGGCGGCGGCGCGAGGGAAATAATAGCGCGAAGGAAGTACGGGGAAAAAATAAGAGAAAACAGAACGGAAAAAGAAAGCTGCCGAGTCATGGGGCAAACGAGCTAATATTTTCGCACCTCGCTTCGCACCTCCGATTCAGGTAGTAGAGGCGTCTGCAATGAATTTCATGCTACCTGTCGACTTGCCGGCGTAAGAACTTTTCAGCGAGGCAAGAAACCTGGATCGCAAACAGCGATAAACAAGTAATAAAAAACATTATCTGCGGAGACAACAGAGGGGAAATACGAGTTAGGAGAAGGAACTGCGGAAGGAACGTAACCGAGTACAAATAACCGAGATGAGGGATCAAACAAATTCACTGGTTGTTCTCGGTTGGTGTCGCACGTGACGACGATCTCGGCCGAAGGAGGAGGGACACGGTTGAGAACAAAAACAAACAGAAATATTGATTAAATGAGTGGAACAAACCCGTAATAGCAGCTAGGCAGAAGAAACCAGCAAATGAAGATAAAGAAGGGAACGAAGTGTGCCACCTAATGGAGAAGAAATCGCTGAAAAAACAGCCGCCTGAGGTGCAACGACACGAGGCTCGTTGCGTAGGAAAGAAGACGAAAAAAAAAATACGGACACGATCATTTGGAAGAAAGATGCGAAGTGGAAGCGCGGGGAGGGGTGAAAATAAGTAGAAAATGCGGCAGCAACGGCAGCAGCCAGCCAGCAGCAACGTAAAGAACACGAGAAGGAAGCGGAGAGGCGAAGAAGAAGCAGCATCGTAGAAGAAGAAGAAGCAGCAGCCGATTTATTGGCGAGTTTAAAAGAGCTCGGACCCTCGACATAACTCAGCATTCGTCTGATGTTGACTGAGTGGCCGACTCGCGGCTGCCAGAGGCGCGGATAGCTACGTACCTGTGCACCGCTCGTCGTCGGCTACCTCGTCTGCCAATCAAGAAGCATTCAACGGTACTAAGTGGCTCGGCTTAATTAAGCGCGCACGGACCAGACGCTGCGGCCCGACGTCGGAGAGAGAGAGAGAGAGAGAGAAAGAGAGAGAGAGAGAGGCAGTAAAGGAAATTGCAGGACGTCCCGACGCGACGGATGGACGGACGAACGGACGGCTCATTGCATCCTGAAATATATGTTTTTCTCGGGGAAGCCGTGGCGCAGTGCGATCTCGCGGAAAATCGCCTAGACAGCGGCCGGCTTTTCTTTGAAAATTCTCCCCATCTAGGTCTAACCCAAATCACTGCGCACGACTATACATACTCCACGCACCTCGCTTTCTATGCTCACGTTCACTTTCTTCTTTTCGTCTCGCCGCCGTGGGATCCTACCCGAAACGGTGCTTGCGTCAAAGAAAATAACTTGTCGCTTCGTTTCCCTTCGTGCCTGTTGACGAGTCGCGAACAAATTCGAGAAATGCTCGATTTTCCACGTGAACAAGTGCTCCTCGGACGAATTACAGTTTTTGAGAAAGTAGCCAGGATCGTCGTTTATTAAACGATTCTCGAGACTTCACCAAATCATGAGGGAAACATATCAGTGCATGCATGCAGGCGCATAACCGCTGCGTAATCTGGCGTGTCATTCGATTGGCTGCCGCAATAAAATCGAATGACGAGCCAATAAAATATTTATAGAATCGTATGCAGGCCCCAAGCGACGCACAATCGACCTCAAACCCTTCGCGCTGTTTCCCCGATGGTTACACAATGTTTACCCCTCGCTAACCCCCTAGAGGGCTGCCTCCGCGTTCTCGCATGCACCTATGCGTGTATATACTATAATGTCTACACGCGCATTATATATTGCACCAGGAGGAACGCGGAGAATGCTCTCCGATCGAATCCCTAGCGTGGTGGTCCTATTAACGCTCCTCTCGCCTTTCTCTCATCTTGCCTGGTTCTCTCCGTCTCACCACCTTCTTCCCTCTCCCTTCCTCTTCCTGTCATTCCAGTCGCATCTTCCCTTCTCCGCTCGTCATCTTTACCGCTTCATTCGTTCTCTTTCTCCTATGCCTCGAACGTTCTTCGCTCGACGCAAGTACGTCTTCTCTCGATAGTTCTGATCCTCTTGGTTACGGGCAATTTTTTTCTCAAATCGTTTGAAGTGTCGAAGCATGCCGAGCATATACTCGTCAGACACGTACGGGAAATTAATAATCTGACTGATATAAGCGTTGAAAAGTAACCTATTTAATACACTTGCGATTAGGACTGTTGCTTTTTCTCTTGTAAGTCGCATGATTACATGCGAAACGAACCTTTTAAATACCCTCATGTGTCTTGTGATCTCGTGTTCGACGAATAGTTTTTAATGGTTATTGATAGAGTATTGTATTATCTTAAGTAAAGATGAATCGTTATCAGTAAAATCTTTTAGTAAATGATAGAAACTTGAAATTAAGTAAAGAAATTTGAGAGATTGTTTCGTTTTTACAATATCAACGAGGATTCTCTTAGTAAATTTTATTAAATAAGAAGAACTTGTTTAAAATAGAGCAGATTTAAGTTTCATTGAAACAAATAGCCGTCGTTGGTCGAGGTGTTTTTCATTATTCATCTCCCTTTCACTTGTTCCGCCGATCGTCGATTCGACTCGGAGTCCGAAGCCCCGAGTCGATCGGAGGTCGAGCCCGGGTCGGGATCTAAGGCCCGATCGACATACTCATTCGACACGCGTGCAATCATTTCTAGATCCTCGAATGATATCGATGACCCTGTTCGCAGCTGTGGGACCGGCCGAGTCACCCTTTTTCGCGCAGCTGGCCTTCGCGCAACGCATAGCATCTCTTCAACCGAAGCTAATCGAGCCTTGCGAACACCTCTCGATTTTTATCGTCCCCGACGTAATCCTTTCGCGATCGAATTCGCTCCGCACTCTATCGGGGGTGTATTAAACTGTCGTTAGAACGAAAGGGGTGAATCGTGTGTAACTAGTAACTAGTGGTGAGAAATGAATTCGAGACTTTAATTACGAATTAACACTACTTATTACTGTTAGTAGGATCGAGTTAAGAGATTTAAAATCCGTGATGTAATTTCCGAGATCGTGGATGGCATTTGGAACGGTGATTCTTAAATCAGGAACGACGATGAAGTTACCACCGGGATTCCATTCCGAATTCGAGGCCATTATACCACGGGACTCCCATAAATACGTGCATCCCGAAGATGAACGTTCTCGGAAGGATAAAATCTAATGTATGCAAATCCCTGCGGCAGGCCGCGTCCAAGGAGGCTCTTAAAACAGTGGTTTCGCGGAATCGATCCATAATTTAAAATCCCACCGCGTGTCATCTACGCTGTCCATTTCACACCTCAGATATTAGTAGGCCAAATGCATCCTATCATTCCAACTGTGTCCTAAACATTGTCCTATTAATCAATTGACTTTTTTTACAAAATAAAAAATATGTAAAATATCTACAATGAATTAAATAATATAATAACAAATGAAGAGAGATTCTACATGAATTACATTTTCTTATGATTAAGAATACTTGTTTTTATATTAAAGCTTTCAATGAGAAATATCTAGTGGACAAATAAATATATTTCTGTTCTTTATGAGAAAAATTCTCCTACATGGGCGACGGATGATCTAAAGAATTTCATGCAATGTGTCTCAATAAATCCTTGAAACGCGAAATCCTCTGATCAAACCAGCCGCCAATTAAACTCTTCCAGTAGCGACCTTCTGTTCAAAGGATTCCGGCAAAGACACAGACAGAAGTCCGAGCGGGGAAAAAAGGGAAGAAGGAATGGGGAGAGGCTGGTCCATTCTGTTTGTTTTGCTTATCTCAGACAAATTTGCTGTCTTGTAAACGACACCGAAGGGTCGGCTTGACAAACTGGGGTGCTTCTGGGAGGAGCCAACCATGTAAGGACGCACGCGGACAACTTTCGACCACGTTACCAAAGGACTTCGGTCCTAACGATCAAATCAAAACGCGTAGTGTAACTTCTTTTCTTATCTCAGATCGTTCTATTCAGTTCTGAACTTCTGGAGAACTTCCTTCAATTATATTTTCAACAGACATTTCGGATAAACTTGTAAAACTTTGATAAAACTAAAAAATCAATTTAATATAATTGTCTGTAATATTTGTTCTAATTTTATACTTTTCAACATTTCTTCTAATTTTTTAATGGAATTCTGTGATAGAGAAATCTGTTTGATAAGAATAATTTTTCTGTGGATGTAGCAAATGTATTTCTACCGATTGGCCGATGATTAATGTCACTAAAATCCCGATGCCTTTAATAAACCATATTTAATCGAACCCGTTCCGGACTCGCGGGAAACGCGAAGAACAATGTCTTCAATGAATCGAGGCCCTCGTTGTTCCCGAGTTTCCGAGCGAGGAGAATCGTACCGATAAATCAAGCTCCTCCCTTAGCGCAGGAAGAATTCAATCGGCCATTTATTCCCCTCCCATGGTAATTAATTATTAATTAGGATTACAGGCTCGACCCTGGGGGCGGCCTCTCTCGACGACGTAACGACTTCCTTCTTCCCCAGTAGCGAAGATAAACGAGTAAAGCCTGGAAGACTGCTAAGTAACTCCATGAATTTTCCGCCAGCACCCTCGACTCGTGCCTCTCGGGGGTGTAGCTTCTAATCATCCCTATCTCCTGGCCACACCCTTGTCTCGCAACCTGACCACGAAGGATCCTCCGTTCCTTTTCTTCTTTTTCTTACAACTATCTTCCTCGTTCGGGGATAAATATCGTCTTCTCTAACTTGGCACTCTTTCACATACACACACACGCGCGCGCACACACACACACACGAACAGGGACGTGTACGCGTGCGTGCACACAGTAGCCTCGGTCGACTTTCGAGCTCCATTCTTCGAAGCTAATGCGACGTTCAGCCGATGTTACGCGAGGGTGGGTGTTGACGACGAGGCTTAACGAATCTTGAAATGCCTCCTGACATGTATGTCCGGCAGCGTGTCGCACGCGACCTTTTTTAAATCGATTCCTTGTATTCTGCCTCGACTTTCATTCTCGGTTCCCCCTCTTTCATTTCCAAAAGGACGTTTCTTTAAAATCGTCGCTGAAGTTTTTTCCACTAAAATTATACTACAAAATTTTGCGGGTTTACGAAATGAATTGAAGAGGATCGCGTGTAAAATTGAATTCCGCAGGTAAGGCGCGAGACGGCGGCGATGCAGTGGCAAGAAAATCGTCGGTATCGGCGGGCAGGAAACGAAGGGCGCGAAAGGAGGGAAACGGAAGTAAATCATGCAACCCCCGTGACGACGTCGCGCGATGACAAACGAGCACGTCGACGTCATCGTGCAAGAAACGCCGGCGACATCTGATAACGACCTTAATCGCATTAAGGCTCAACCCCCACCAAGATTGCCCGGGCCAACGATCCTCCACCGACCGGCGCGCGGCGTAGCGTGGCGTGGCGCGGTGCGGTGATCGTGTCCCTAATGTCCCGAGAAAAGCACCGTCGTGATTGCGGATAAATCGTCCCCCGACAAACTCGCCTAATATATTTCTTTGCCTCTCATTCTTCGCCACTCGGCTATATCCCGCTAATACAAACGAACGCGTGGCCCGTTAACCAATTTTTCACAGATTTCCCCGTTGCCACAAAACCGTGTTTAACGATTCTCACCAAATTTTATCTTTCCACGCGATTAATTCACAAAATCAAGAGTACATTAAATGAACAACCAGCGTTTCAAGAAATATGGGATTTAAACAAAAGACAAATTGGTTAACTTTATTTGTCCTCCTGCAACGGATTTTATCAAAATTAAATCCTAATCGACGAGTGGTTGACAATGAACGTAACAATGTAAACGTACCTATCGCACTCCAGAAAGAGGATGCCTGACTATAGGGGGTTGAAAAATCGAGGAGGGAGAGAATCGGGCAACCCTTTCGTCGCACAATGCGACGTTTCATTATTAAGCCTGGTAACGTGGCGGCCTCGAGGCGAGCGGGATTCAAATTAAACGGGCAAATATTTGGGTATTTTATTTCCGGCGGAGGACTCGCGCGCCGTGCCGGGCAGCGACAACCAATGCACGGTGTGGTGGTTGGTGGGCGTTTTGTTACCTATTCGCTGACCAGGCGAGTTTAATTCGTTTCGTTATAAATACATCAGCGGTGGTCGCGCTCGGGAAATTACCTTTGCCGGCATAATGGCAAAAACACGAAAAGCAGCACGGGAAATAACGGGCCATACGCGGGGGGGTGGTAGGAGGTTGGTCTGCGAGAGCCGATTGAATTTTGCGCTTGGCCACGGAGCTGAATTATGAAAAATCGGTTCGATATTTCGAGCCGGCGCGGCAGCCACGGCGAGTCGCGCAAAATCGGCCCGACCACCGTTCGTTAAAATTCATGCGCACAATTTGGACTGAATCGCAGCCCTGTTTGTTTCCTTGCCAGCATATTTACGGCTGTTCCGGCCGGTTCCTGTTCGCCAAGCGAAACTCTACGCCTCCAATCAGCTCTCTTTTTTTATTCCCTTCCTCTCTCTGTCTTGCGACGCGAATTATCGTTCAATTAAGCCGAAACCTCCATCAATTAAACGTAACTATCAATGCTACCACTGCTATAGAATTAATAAAACTTTTTTTACGCGTTTAATGTTAAACTGTTGATTTGAAAAGCTTCATTTGTAGTTCATATGCACCGTTTTGCTTTTTCGGATTTTAGGATAATAGGATATTATAATGCGATAAAATCCGCTGCATAATTCAATAATGTGCTACTCGTGAAAGTATAAGCATAATATTTATCAGATTTAGAAACAAGACAGATTAAACAGAATATCTGATGTAATTAACTTACTGTGAAAAATTGACTGTATCATAGTATTATCTTATTAAGGATATTTAATACTGTTAAGAAGAACCCCGAGGATCAGAAGTAAATAAAACTGAGATCCAAAGCTAATTGAATCCTTACGTGACGCATCTCTCTACAATTTTCCTTTCCTGACAAGCGCTCACTAGAGCTTGTTCGCGAGATCACACGTTTTTCTTGCTCCTATTCATTACTATCAATCACTTAACATTCCCAGGCGTTATTTGCAACAGTCCTGCGATCTTAATGATGGTATTATAGTAAACACGGCAACGCTACGCACTTGCAGTCGTGATGCACGCGATTGCACGTGACAAATATACCGTCATAAACAGCCATGTGTGCGAGTATGGCATGCGATCTTGAATTAAAAGTAGTGCGAAACTCAAGTTCTAATCGATAGAATGCTTTGTAACTTATATTGTGTAAAGGATATTTGAGAGTTGAGTAAGAGTTGGTTAATTCTCGAAGAATCGATTGACATCCAGCTAGCATAAGGTTCGACTGACCTGACTTGACCTGACATAGAAAGGGTTCTTTTACTGCTACAATAGCTAAACCGTTGAATCTACGGGAAAATTGTATAGGACCTTTCTTATAGAGGACGACGAGATCTACAATTTCTGTATAAAAATTTTTCGCTAGCGTCAATAGTTAACGAATAATTTGCAAGAAACTGTTTTTTCGTTTTTCGTCAATAACTCGTTAAATATTAATGCTAGCGAAAAAATTTTGTACAGAAATTGTAGATCTCGTCGTCCTCTACAAAATGATCCTATAAACGCCCCCCTAAGTCCATCCGTTTGGAAGTTATTGACGAAAAACGAAAATTTGGAAGAAATTGAAGGGGTACCCCTTGGAAAAATCTCGGAAAAATCGAAAATTTTTTTTTGTTGTTTATTATTAGCAATGTTCTTCCGACGTCTGATTTCTTTTTAAAAAATGCATTTCTAAAGTGCATAAACTTTTGGGATTGACTATATAGCCAATACATCCTTAAGTACAGAATAGGATACAATCACTGGAAACGTTATAGTCAGTTGCCGATCGATGTCTGTATTCTGTGCATATATTTTATATAAAAATAATCAGTTCACAAACACTTGAAAATCACCGAGATACAGCTGAACGACTGTCTGCTGATTGTCGAAGTCCAATGTTGTCTGCAATTGTATCTCAGTCTGTACAAGTTTTTATATTATTATGATCATGTTGCAATCATGCTACGAAGATATAAGATTATTCGTGGTAAAATCTTATAATACGGGAAAATCGAAGGCATATATGCTCGTTGCTGGACGCGCAGCGTGTCGTCGTGCACACGAGGCGATTTGTACTTAATTAAGATTACGCGTTGATGAGAACACGCGCGGCACGCGAGTCAAGATATTCGTGGGAGATTACGTTGAGCTGAGTCGTGCTCGGTTTGGCTATTGAAGGTAGCAGTAGTAGACAGTAGGCATGTTCTTATGCCAAGGCTTGGTTGTGCTTACGCGCCCCATAAGTTAACTCCCAATGCCCGTGATCTCTTTTTCATTTTAGTCTGATTGAGTTACTCACCATGCACGAACGGACTCCGAATAACAACCGGTTTCTGGGTTCAACATTTTGCGTTCACTCTCTGACCTGCAACAGAGAATTAAACCGATTGATTAGCAGCGATAAATTGTAATGTCTTATATTTTAAGTGACACGGTCTTGTTGCAAATGCAAACACTGTAACAGTAAATGCGAAAATTGTTCTTAGTTTTGTTTTATCAAATGTGTCCACCCTATCGTGAATTCGTAATACATAGTGGATATTCTAATGTATGAAAGCAACCAATGGAACAGCCGATCATTATCAGGTGGGATAGAGTCGAGTAAACCAACGTATAAAGGACAAAGACGATGACAAGGTGTAACCAGCGAGCGCTGGCTGTCCTCCGCGAGACGCGTGTCGATAAATTTATCGGCATCGCGGTGGTTTTATAATAAAAACGAGTCGACGGTCTCATCAGCCATTCATGCTGGACGATACATTTACCCGGAGTACCGAGAGAAATTTATTCGACGCACCCTCTCCGCCTCATCCTCTTCGATTCTTCTCCCTCTTCCGTCTTCTTTCCCTCAACATACACCCCCCCTCCCCTCCCCGCCGCAACGCTCTGTTTTTCTTCTTTCCCTTCCTCTCGTATCTTTTTTCCCGTTTTATTTAGCGAACACTGGTACAGCATGGCGAGTTTCACCGCGTTATTGTCATCCTACGTGTGTATCGTCGATTAAGCTGCGTGTCAGCCGACACTCTCTTTCACCGCGGAGTAGAAACGTTTCCGTGTTGCACCGCACGCAGCCGGAGATAAAAATGTGACAGCCGTTCTTGCTCCGTGAATCGTTCTCGACACACGCCTCGCGAAATTCTAGCGGCAATTTTTCGACGTTCCAACGACCAGCCTTTCCGTCTGTTCGCTTGTCAGCCACGCGTCGTTGCTTTTTGACAAGATCAGACACCGAACTCGTTAATTACCGGTGCTGGGTCACTTGTTGCTGCATTATGACGGACACTTAGCATCCTTTTTATGGAATTTAATTTAAACGCACAAAGGAACTTTCATTGACTTCTGTCTTGACTGACAATGTGTCTTTAAGTCGTTTGTTATATTGCATTCAATCGTCAAAATTAGTTAAGGGGGTAGATGACTGATAACGGCACGATAAGGCAGAATGTCAATGTTTTCCACAAAGTTAGCTAAAATGGTTATCCATCAAACACAGCAAAAAACGTCAAAATTTTACTGACAAATGTTAACAAAATTACGTCTATTACTTGAAGAGTAGGCTGTGTTATAAAGAAATCATTTTTAAGCAAATTTTTCACCGAACCCGATAATTCACTTGTACTTGAGCTCTGAATCGAATTCAACGGTGAATAAATTATTTCCAAACAACTGACTCGTTAGAAGAACGTATAAATATTTAATTCAGTTAAATTGGTTCTCGGGGGAGTTCTCGTTTGCTTGGTGTACACCCTCGTTTATCTTCTCCATTACGTCTACTTCTGTCGGGCGTCGGAACCACCCCCACGAGGGCGCAAGAAGATCACGAGTAAATCCTTTGATTTTTCAATCGGGCCGCGGGCCATTGTTTGTGTGTTGTGACAGGGAGCATTATCGGGCCCGATTATGAGCCGGTATTAACGGGGTAACTCGTGAGAACCCCATCTGGTCGTAGAAAGGGCGCGGCAGCCGCGGTCATCGAGGGTGGAAATCACTGTTCGTCACATTCGCCGCATTACGCGGCACTCATGCACGCAACTTGCGTGACCATTCCATGCGGTTTGCGTAACTCCGTGTCTTCACGTACAGTCCCCCTCGGTATCATTAGATTGACGCATATGAAACGTCCTGTTGTTTTTTTACTTTTACATTTCTCAGTGGAAGAAAACTATTATCATATTTTATCGTATTGTCTACTATTATAAAAATAATTAAATGTAGGATAACTTAATTAGAAGTAATTCGTAATTGAACAAAAGACATCGTATTAGAATTTTCATTAACTCAATTCTAATTCTGTTAATTCTTGAACACTAAACTGAAGTACCCGATTAGGATCATGCCTGTGTACACACTATTTTCAGATCAGATTTATCTGTCTAATATAGGTAATTATTTTCGAGGACTGTACAAGGGTTGGCGTGCGTACAGGAATGCGAATTCGCCGCGGTACCGCGCCGTAACTCGAAGGGTTCAGCAGGAATGTGATTTTTGGCTACGAGGGTGAACCGCCCCTTTCGGCAATACGGTCCGCGCGTGATGTTCGAGCCCGTCGATTCTTTGTGGTTTTCTCCTTTTTTTTTTTCATTTCATCTACTCGCCTCGGAATACTTGCTCCCCATGAAATTATTCACCGTGAAAATCGTGAACCACAATAACGAAACCCAAGAAAAATGTTGTTCCATCATACCATTAAGATGAATCATAATAAGAATGCATCAAGGAAAAAACAAGGTTTAGGAGATGAAAATTGTTGCATTTCAATCGCCTGCGTAATTACTAATCTTTATTATAGAGTTTTTGTTTGAAGATAAAAGTGTTCTAGCTACAGAAATGTCGAATTTCGTTTGGAGCTCGTGAAACGGAAAAGAAATCGCTGACTCGATGTGCTCTGGAACATGCAAAACGATGTTCGCGGAATACCGCGCGGAACGTGATGAGTGGCTCTTAATTCACGTAACCGGAGAACGATCGTTCTGATAGTAACATCGCGTTTACACGGACGAACCGGATCGCGTTTCAATTCGTCGACAGGTTGCGAATAATCGTGGCTGATCTGCGCGCGGAACGTATCGCGAGCCTTCAATTATGCAGTCGGACCGGCCGCGAATAAAATTTCACGTACCACCGAAATTCGAGCGACCATACACTACGCCCGCGCGCAGACGAAACCGTCCCGCCGATTTAATCAATCATCAAAATCAATCGGACCGCTTCTATCCCCGCGGGAAAGTAATTAGGCGATGTATAATTATGGGGACTAACGCACCGAGAATGTTCAATTCTTTGTGAAAATGCGATTGAATAGTGCTAAATATTGTTCATTTGAACAAGGAATAATTTTGATTAAAATTTTCAACTGATGGCATGAAGCTAACGTTATCATACACATTTTTAATCATGTGTTCATTATATGATATAATTTATAATAACGTGCTTCATCCTGAGTTTGTATGTAGTTATATGAATCCTGATCAGTCATAACATCATTGCGTGTTGCACATTATATGTATTTGGCCACGTTTCTCATAAGATAAACAGTTTTCCTGCTCGACCATTCCCGTAGCATTTAATATACCCTAACCGTAGCTATTTGTCAAACCTGTCGATGCTTAATGACTAATCGTCGGCAGGGGTGTTCGTTCCGCTGTCTTCGGGTGTCCCGTGAGAGACGAGCAGGTGTAAGGAAAAGTAGAGGAGAAGGAAACCTAAACCGGGCGATGGTAGGAAAGAGAAACGAAAATTTCAGGATGGAACTAGAAGGACGCGGTGCGTTTCTACGTTGCACGGTACCTTTCGTTCTCCAATCATTTGTCAAGGTGACAAGGCAATCTCATCCTTCAGCGCTATCACCCTCTCTGAGTAACGCGAAATTCGTTCTCCAATTTACGTTGGATGTGATCGATCAAAGTTATTTGAAGACTGGATGCTCACTGTGTTTGCCACGGAAAGTATCGTTCATTACTTTTCGTCGATTTTTGTCGGAAATCAGATTTAACAGAGAAAAATAAAAGATTAAATTCAATCTAAGGAAAGGGAGGATGGGAAGGATGTGTCTTGCCGCGTAGTGGAGTAAAAAAGAGCCGCGATTTCAGAGAGATAGTTGGAACGGAGGTAGGTTTGGACTAATCTACCGCGGCAATCCGGCTAAAAGTCGTCGACTTCAAGTATCGTATCCCTCGCGACGTAATCGTTACACTCAAGAAGAGTGGTTGCCTCATCCAGCCGCACAGCAAACGCCTCTACTTCCATTAACCCACCAGAGAAAGATAAAAAAAAAGAAATAGGAGGAAACCCAGAAACGCGAAACATAAAAAAATCTGTACATTTTCCTGCTTTTGCAATTTGACACAAAGTAAATGACACTTTTCCATGGAATACACAATTTGTGTACCCGATTGCAATGAAATCTCGTCTTCAGAATTCGATTAGGAACACAAAATATTTAATTTAATTACAAAAGTCTCAAACAAATCTCTTGTTACGTTTTAAATATAATTTAATTGTGTTATATTAGTTCAGAATATGAAGTAAGGAGAAATTTCTTTCTTAATTGGACGAGAAAAATGTCTATGATATTTCCTTTCCCTTCGCAAATTTCCACAGAAATCTCTCCGAAAAGGAGAGAGAGCCGAATCGATCCATGTTAATAATCGAGTCGAGCGCTACGCAAGTACCGTGTCCCCAGTCACATAATCACTGTACTTAAGGGGAGTGCTCGCTCCACCCGTGACCGGGTTCCCACAACCTCGTCGTCATTAAACGACCAGGCGAATCACGTCGGTCTCCTGTCCCATGCGATCGACCATTTTGGCAGGTGCTGCGTTCACGGATTTCCCATAAAACCGCGGACCAGCGCTACGCTTTAATTACGGTCCCCCGTGTGACTTTCAGTCTCCCACAAAATTCCCATGCAGTCGATGTTGATAATTTATACGAGTTTATGAATCATCAAAATCGTTCACTGCTGTTTTCATTGATTATACTGTTAAAGTACGATACTATTATCGTCATCGCATCGACATTAATTAAACGTGAGCAGCCATTAAGTAAAATCAAATCGTAGCGGACTCGTCGAAATGTACAGGAATGAAGCAAGCTAATGTTGTTACGCGTCGAGGATCCAAAGGCGGTTAAACACGACTTTCTTCGACGCTCGACTCGGACTGGTGTAACAAATCGAGCTTTTAATCACGAGTGGCTCGCTGCCTCTAGTCATTTCGTCTAATGGGGGCCTCTTGTTTAGGGCGCAGTGCGGTAGGTTGCCCGGCCAATTTCATCCTGGGCCCGACGGATTCGACGTTTTGTTCAAGCACCGAGCTGGCCATTAGTCACCGTTTGCACCGGGATACGACGATACCGGTCACCCTCCGATCAGGGGGATCGTTTTCGAGGATCGGGACACGAACACTCGATGAACTCGAGTAGAACGGAAAGGAAGCGGGATCCTATTTTAGTAATTCGAGTAGGTGCCTGTACGATCGTTCAGAAGCATCTGACATGTTTCATGAAGTAAAATTTACTCCGTATGATAAAACCAAATCAATTAATCGATACAGTTTCAAATGAATTTGACGTGTACATTTTTTGGCAGCAATCTCTTTTAAAAATAACTCGTTCAGGAAATTGCCTACACGGTTAATCGTAAATCGCTGCGACCGGAAGTGCGAACGAAAATGAATCTGAGGGCGCGATCGATCGCACGCAAGTGAGAGGGACGGTGAACGGCGGACTGAGACAAATGGAGGAAGGAGGATCCATGGATCCATGGATCCGAAACGTGACAGCGCTCGGCTGAGCGTGTATCCCACCTGAAAACCGGAAACCGGAGTTCCCCTGCGAAGAGAGAGAAGGCAAGCCTACCGGAACACCGGAACCGGAAGGGTGCGGAACCTAGGCGACCGACGACGTGCCGGACAGTACCGGCTCGCACTGATTACCCGCTGATGAAACGTACCGGCTCGTTGACTTCGGCCAGGGTCGTCATTAGGCACGCGGTACGCCCCTGTCGCTGCGTTGCCGCGGCTATGTGAAAATCATGCGAGGTCCCACATGACCTCGCTAAACTAACGTGAAAATAACGCTGATCTCTAAAAAAAACGTACTGGCTCAACAAGGTAGAGCAGACGATACATTTATAAAGAAGGACTGAAATTTCGAAAATACTTTATGATGATTTGTACATACCATCTGTCAACAAGCATTAAGAAATATTGTTTAGCATTATCTTTCATTATCAGATTCATTGCGTGCAGCGAACAATTTATAATGTAATAAAATACAGTGAAATAGAAAGATATTTTTATGGCTGCGACATATGACAAACGATGAAGCATGATTAAATAATTTTCAGATGGAGAGCTCCTTTCTTTTGAACTGATAAATGCATTCGACAATTTTTCCGAGACTCGTTTTTGAATAACGATGTTCCACGTCTCTTCCCGATCCGGTCATTTTTATTGCTTCGCGGGTTTACGTGACAATAGGCCGCGTGTATTTTTTTTGTAGGTTCGACCGATGGGAAAAAGCGATCGTGCCCGGAAGTGGAAGTGGAAGTGGAAATTGTGGCAATGAGAGCGTTGCCCGGCGTGGCTCTTATCGAGATATCGCCGGTTTCTCGTTTCCGCAATTTCCTATCCGCCATGGCTTCGCACGGCCGCCAATAAAAATATATTTCGACGATTCCCAGTGAAATCTGTTCCCGTATCGCGTCGGGCACAATATCCGAGACGTTACGCGTCGTTTGAAGAGCTATCGAACGTTCCCGTTTTATTCGGTCTGTTTGTGTTTCAGTGAAACTTATCGTCAATTAGCAAATTGAAATATTCTGTACATTTTAAAATGTATAATTTTTTTCGTAACACGAAATTCGTAAGTTTCTCGGCTACCTCGAGTTTTGCAAAAAAATTCGTTCGAAAAATAACGTGACGATCAAAATTCTGTATTTCATCGGGCTGACACAGAGGAACAGCTACGGAGAGGGTGACAGAGGGGTGAGGAGCGAGGGAGACAGAGTGAAAAAAGTGAGTGAGAGAGAGAGAGAGAGAGAAATTCACCCTTGCGGTAACATTGCGAGAGAACACACCTGGTCGTAGCTGCAGCTGCAGCCGTACAGCCCCCGTCACCGACAGGGGGATGAAAAGGGGAGGGAAAAATACGCGCAGGGTCGGGGTCGCGGGGCATCACGGGTTCCACTGGCCCGTTCCAGGGGGGAGGTTGGTCTGGATGCTGAGATTTCAGTTACGCATTCGCTTGTCAACGATTTCCAGACACCGGCGAGCCAACGAAAATATACACGCAACGTTGTTTTCTGTTCTACAACGTAAATGGTGATGATAACATCAAGGAAGCAAAGTGTTTCTTCTCAATCTTTCTTCCTACATCTTTCTTCGCCTCTCGAGATGATATTGAAATAAATATTCACCATTTTTCTATGTAATTGGTTAAGAAGTAGGATGTTATGTCTTCTTTACTTTAGATTTTCTAAAAGGTAAGACTTATTTACGTTCTTCATTACGGTTATTGTTTAGACTTATTTATGATCACATAATATAAGTAAAATGTGTGATCATAATCGGTACAGGTCTAAATTCCCGATGCTTGGAATGTAGAGAAACCGAATCGAGGCTTCATCATCGCCTAATCGAGTTCCTCTTAAACATCATCCTTCTGTCTCACTTTCGACCTATCTGGTTAGGACGAGCGCCGGTACAGGTGAATTTATTCAAATGCCGATCAGTTCAGGAGGACGGCACTCATCGACACGGCGGTTCCAGCACTTCTGCCTTTCTTTTTTTCCCTCCTTTGTCATCCGCGTTACGATCCTTTTGTACGGCCGTCTCAGAAGGGGCGGCCCGGAACAATGACCGTGATGTACGATTCGAGAATTTGTTTATAAATGCCGGTGCGTCGTCTTTCGAGGATATCCGACCGATAAAACCCGTCCCCGTGAACAAGAGGATTTCCCGTGGAGAACTATCGAGACAGGTTGATTCGCATTATCTACCTCCGGCTCGGGCTGAGGGTCGTTTAAAAAATCATCCGCCACGTCATTGGAACGCGCTCCGTTAAAGAGCAAGAGACGATGGACAACCACAACTGAACAGTTGTTCCTAAGAAATGAAATGTTCGTCGGCACGTAAACGTCCACGTGCCGCGTCTCGAACAATCTGCGAAAAGTGATAGTCGATATCTTATCTGGAAAACAGCGAGCAATTTGTCATTAATCAGATAAACAACAGAGAATTCCAATTTTGTGATACATCTCATGTGTCGATCAGTGATAAATTATTTTAAGTACCTGTCTCATGTGTTGTTGAAATTATATTTTTTTTTTATGACTGGAAAAATTGTCATCCTAACAACTGCCGCATTTTATAATAATTTACATGAAAAACTTTCACGAGCACGGGATGATACACAAATCGAAGGTCTCTCATCATTTTATAGGGGCAATTATTATTAAGACCGGGAGTAGTTGTCGCGAATGGCGCGGCGGGGGATGAAAAATGTTTGCCGGCCGGTTGACGCGTCCTGGGGGACCCGGCGATAGTCGGGAGACAAAGGAGGAGCAATTACAAAAGAAGAAGCGTGTCCGCCTCGAGGAAGAAGATCCGGAAGCCTAAGTTTATTTACATTACAGTGCCGCGGCCGGTCTCTCGCTCCTTTTGTCGGCAGCGGCGTAATGCATATTAATAGGAAATAATCCTACTGAATGAGGGGTTGCGGGTGGCCACGGAAACGTAACGAAGGACTCGTAGAAAAGCCCTGGAGGTGGACGTTCTGCTAGATACAACCGTCGCGTCCTGTCCCGTCGTCGTTTCGCGTCACGTAGAGATTTCTGACGAATTCCGGCCACCCCGGGAATAAATATTCATGGACGCGGAACTGAATTTTTATTGGGTCTTCCTCGAGGAAATCCTACGCTTTTTCACCAAGACAAGACGAAAATCCTCCGCGGCAAGAATTATTTTAATAAAATTTCGAGAGAAAGTAATGTGTCTGTTTTATACGATTATCGCGGCAACTTATGGCACTGTATTGTTTCGTCGGGTAATGAAGAATTATTCCCGCCCAAGGCAGGGATAAAAAAAATTTGAATAAAACAAAATTGGGTCGTCGAAAAAGAAGTCGGACTGCAACGTAGGGTCGGTGAATGAAAGGAGCTGGTAAATCCTGGAAGCATGAACGGAGAAATCGCTGAGCCAGCTACGCTCCTCCGCGACTACAACCTTCGCCAGAGAAGAAATCCTACTTCCGAGAATTTCAGCCAGAGAAGCAACTTTCCTTTTTTTTCCGTCTCTCTCTATCTTTCTTCTTTCTGCCACCGGCAGGATTATCTTCCCACGGGACTTCGGTCCGGGAACAATTACCAACCTCTCGAAAATCCGCCGCGAAAAGAGTTCCCTCCTCGGTTTGGGAGCGAATGAAATTCGAGGAAAACGTTGCTGTTCTTATCGCGATATTACAATCCGTTTGATTCCCGCTTAAACGGTGTTACAGGCTGGCAATTGTTTCAGGTGAACGCGAAAGTTTCTAACCACGGAGAGAACGGAAACGAAAAAATGTTATTCCGTTTCCTTGTGTCTGATTGTCGCGTGAAGTTAGCGCGCAGTTCGCTTTGGCCGCTCATGTACGAAACGGTTCTGTTCAAATATTAACATGGAAAACAGAGGAGATTCCCAGACCTTGGTTTCGTAACACCGGTAGTCGAGTTTACACGTTTACCCCGAGGTTATCTGAACCCGTGTTTGCGGACACCTAGAGACGTGTGAGTGTGGAAGTCGAAGTCCGCACCCACGCGTGTTACATCACGCTCGCTTACATTTGATATGTCATCGAGCGTCGTTTCCTCATCAAATTACGATATTAAGTTGAAAAACTGTTAATTTCAAATAATTTCTCAATTACAACAGAAGAAGCACCGATAATTTAATTTCGATTGTGAGGCAGACACACTGAGAATTTAACTGCAGTGTTGAGAATTGTTCGTATTTCTGGACGAAAGCATCGCAGCAACTCACGAACGAAATCGTCGACACGACGCGACGGTTCAAGGCTCGTTTGGCACGGGGACTAGCCAGGTACCGGTTCGAATCCTGGAAAAAAATCTCTGCTCCACCGACGCGTACGGAAGAAGGATCGGGCAGACAGTTGGGCGCCCAAAGCCTTCTACCGGGAAGGTCCTGGGCGCGAGAACCTCAGGTAGCCGTGTCCCTCCCCTCGTTTCTAGTTCCCTCCTGCGTCCGTAGTCCTTCGCTGTTAAAACCGTGGGGGACGAGAGGGGTGCCCCTCGTCTATCCGTGAACACCCTGATCTTTCCTTCCCTCCCTTCTGTGCTCTCTTCGACAACGCACGCACCTGGTCGCAACAGCCTGATCCCGATCGGAGAGCTAACAGGATGCTTGGACTCGAGTCTTCCTCTCAAATTTGTTGTTCACCTCTGCCGACGGTTCTTTATTTAATTAAATTTTAAGCAATGGTTCGAATGTTATTTTTCATTACTATTGTATTACAATTCTAGATTAATAATTTTTGAAAATATAAATTACCCTTATAGTATATTTTCCAATTGATTCTTCAATCATTATTTTATCTTTCTTGCGAATACAGGGTAATAAACTAACTCGTCTGGATTAATTAAACATATAAGAAATAAGAGATGATGATCATGAGTATTTCGAATTTATTTGAGCAACAGGAATTAAGTTAAATGTCTGTACCTGGTAACATGAAATCGGTAATCATACACCGCGTCACTGGGACAACTAACAATAAGAACCGGCAGTCTCATACTTGAGCGGGTGGTACGCTACAGTACAGTACAGGGGCTGCAGCCAGCGGCAAAGAGAAGCGAGGAAGGGGTTGATGGTTTCTCGTTACGGAGCTTCCTGTATGGAAATCACAGAATGGCTGGCTGGCTGGCTGGCTGTCTTTCTCCTTTTGCCACGAGGCATCGTGTCTAGTACAATGATCTCAGATTCGTATCAAATCTAGGCTACATAACCGTCTCTCCCTCCTCAGTATGGCCGGCTCCCGGCCCCGTCTCTTCCGAAACGAGCCTGGAGATCGATAAACCCGGTAATCGATTTTCGAGCCTACCCGTCTCGAAAAATTCGCAGCATAACTTGCGTAAAATTAATTCTCAGATGTGAAACGCGATAAAAACCAGCGCGAGTATTTTTCGTGAATTGTGGGCGTTAAATAATTAATATTTCAAAAATACTGTGGTTCTATTTAGCGCACTGTTGATATAATGGCTATAGAAAGAATTAGCTGGAAAAATGCCTTTTAGCCTTAGGACCTTCGTTGTCAACGTAGCATTCGCACTGTTTATTTTATGTCCATGATCGCGAGCCTTTTAAGATACCCGAAACAGTTGTGGACTTTCGTGAAGGCAGGTATAAGAACTTTTTTCTTCAAGAAGCATACATTGACGAAACGCAAATGGCCCCGTTCGACTTTCTCTGCCTTCGAATTTTCTTACACTTGTTGCTTCATCAATGGACTCACTCTCTGCCATAAACTAGTTACAAAATCGCAACATATGCGAAAATAATATTGTATATTATTAGATCTAAAATAAGTTCAACAACTGGAAAATTGTAAGAAATCTCAGTGTCTAGTTATGACACATGATATACAGACAATTCTCACTGTTGTATACAGATTTCGTTGTGAATTTGAATTGGAAATTATAAAATACAATGACGATACGTTTACCTATCCCTATCCACAGAAGATGATCTTTTGGCGAACCTACAGAAGTAATCTATCGCGAAACAAGCATGATAATCAAATTAATTAACGTAGCAGGCTTGGAAGACACGCGGAATCGGAACAGGGCCGAGCGTTTGCTCGCGATCGCTGAAAAGGAAACTTTGTTTCTCGTCACGAGCCACGGGGGTCCGGGCGGCAGGTCTCGGGGCCTGCAACTCGTCTACAGGTCGTCTACGGCGAACAATTACTTTCCACTTGTCATGCTAATCGCACGTACGTGAGCAACCAGGGAATTCCACTTTGTGCGTGACGGCCCCTTTTTCACCCCCACCGCAATGCCCGATATCGCGCTTCCAGCTACCGTCCCGGGTTTAAAATTTAAATCGCAACCGTGACGCGGTAGCCGCAGGCTAAGCTCTTAAGAAATTCTACACATTCACCTGTTTCAGCGTCATATTTTCTAAAAATAATTCAACAGGCAAATTGAATCTCTTAAAATCAGAAGAGGACAGAGTAAAGGGAGAGTAAAAATTCTCTCTTTAAAAAAAGACAGCTATAGAGACATGCTACATATTTACCCGTTCTAATATTATATTTCCCGAGAATGACTTGAGAGACAAATTGAATTCTCCAAAGACAGAAGAGAATAAAGAGGTAATCGCGTGGAGGGTCCAAACAGACCCTTCGAAGCCGCCTTTCGAGGGAAAAGACCGATCATTCGTGTAACTAGCGTGGCTCGGAATGAAAAGCAGGCATGTTGGGTAGACGCATGCGGTTCTTTAGTGGTATGAGTGTCCCGTGAACGGCCGGTATCTTGATAGCCATGCAAATGGCCCGGTGTCAGATCCTATCGTGGAGCCGCATAATCAAAAACGAAGGCACGCAAGCGCGTGAACCCATCTGCCCCCACTTTCAACCGAGTTTTTCGTCTCTTTCATTCTTGTCGCTCGCTCGCCTTTTTCTATTAGAAGAGATCGGAAAGCTCCAATCTCTGCGACAATCCTCCGCCTACTGAATTAAGCGTAGAGGTTCGCCCGCGAACCTGGCCTCGCCTATAATCACGCGGTCGACACATGTTCCTTCCGTTACATGAATATCCTGTTATAGATTTATAAACTATGACCTACAGAGAGTTTCAAATAACTCGTTACAAATACATTTTCCATGAAATGTTCGATTTCTTGTATTATATGAAATTTTTAATTTCTCGTATTCTCTAGCTTTCTTTAAAGTTACAAATAAGTATGGAACTACGAGAATTCTTCATCACTGTTAGAAATAGAATTCGATTCTTCGGAAATGTTTAAAAATTTTTCGTACTATTCATTCTATTTAGTAATTTAGGACAGAGAGTAATAAAACTGGAATTGAAGTTGATTTTTGGGGAAAAGAAGTCGGCACGGCAATTGCATTTTGGAAGACATAGGGAATAATAGAATAGGTTCCTCTGTGAGACATGGTTGAAACGAGGCGAACCTCGGTACGCTAATTTCAAAAGGTAAACTGATTATTCCGCGCAAGCGCATCGGTTCGCCGTTTATGCCGTCGATAAAGAGCAAGCGTTTCACAGTCGAGGGGGTCGACGAGTTCGTTAGAATTCTCGGAAACAGCGTTAGCCAAGCCATGGATGAAGCAGAAAGGTAGATTCAGACGGTAACGCGACGTAAAAGGAATCCCTGCTTCGGTCAGCAAAGCGCGGGGCAACCTGTCTTACGGAAACCAAACCGCGTTATCCGCGCAATTTACGGAAAAAAAGCACATCGTTCGAAGAAGCAGAGACGCAAATTGAAGGAGTGGCGAACGAGTGTGCGAATCCTGTCGAAACCGATAAAGCCGCCGTGTAAAATCGAACGGCGAGCAAAAGAGAATCCATGCCCTCTTTTCGAGCTCGCGCGCGGATAGCTGACAGAAACAGAGAGACGGAACCGACCACGATGGATGCTTTCGCTTCTCCCTCGCGTATTCGTCCACCTACATTTCCCTCTTCTCTGTCTTTCTGTTTCCGTTCGGCTCCTCTTCGTTCCTTTTTTACCCCTCTCGCTTTGCCGTTTCACAGAGCCAACATCCAGAGACGAAGATATTCCGGCTGAGTTGTACCTCCTTCTCCTCTGGCTATCGTGGGCCAGATCAAATGGCGGTCTAAGAACGCCGGGGCGAGGCGGGAAGAAATATCGTGGACTGGAAAGAGAGTGTGTAGCCAGGGGTGAAATCCGGTAGCCACGACCACGTCGACCCACGTTTGTGTTCGACGGGGCGCAAAACGGTCCGACCGCCAGCCACGGTGCGCGGATTTCGATGCCAGAGCGAGCTTCGAGCCCACCGATTCTAGGCCCATCTACTACGAAATTTCCAATTTCTTCCCTAATTAAATGCTTCAAAATCACGAATATTTCACTATTTTATGAATGTCGACATTTCTTTCATTTCATTATTCAATTTAATCATCGAAATATTCGATTCAGATCGCATTTACTCATATTCTCGTCGAAACGAAACGGCACAAAATGAAATTGACAATTTTGACCAATTCGATAGTCAAGTTTTATAATTTGCGTGACGACGGTGGTCCGAATACGACACAATTGAGAAAATGAGGTAAAGCCGGCGATGAAGACGCATCGCACAAAGGGGTGTAGCCGTGCGTGAGAGGATGTGGGTGGTACACAAGATAAAGAGACAGGAGAGATACGTCTCGCGGCGGAGTAGTAATTTCCAGGCTGTCACAGCCACCTAGTGCCACTGCAACGGTGTCTAAGCTGATCGTCTCGTACCCAGACACCGCCAACGGGACTCGGTTATTTCTCGGTTACTTCGTTTCCCTTGCTCCTAGGAAATCTGATAAATCCGGAGACAGCGGCAGCCGGCGATAACGTTCCAGCGAACCGGATGACTTTGTCGCAAGCAGAAACTTGTTCTTGGTCGGGGAACTTTTTAAGACGGAGTCCGTTTACGACGCGCGTGCCGGTTCACGGTTGAAGGTAAGGGAAGCACGAGCGATTCGCGAGCAGAGAGTGTGTGCCTTGCACCAGGACACGCCAATTACGAGCGCGATTTAAGGTTCATTACGCAAGACGGTACGACGCGGCGAGAGCGAAGCGGGAAACGTTAAAAAGGTCAAGAGCCCGACGACGACGAGGCATTTTTAACCTGAAAGCTTGTCGCATGGATTCGAGAAACTGAAACCTCCTCTGGCAAGCTCGCGGGGACGAATAAACGTCCCACAAATCGCGTTTATTGCAACTGGGAAAAATTCATGACGCGGGAAGAAAACCATTTGTAACAGCGACGAGCTGAGGGTTCTCGGAACGTCTCGCGATGGCAGCGACGGCGGCTGTTCTCGCTGTGACGGCGCGGCACGGAGAGCCTCCCACGTGAAACTTACGTGACGAGTCTACGAAGGGAACCGATTTCCCTGTAATCACCGGCTCCCGCTTCCTGTACGATGGCACGTGGCCGTTTTCATGTAATTTCCCTTCGCTGGCAGCCGCCTTCGCCTACGTGCTCGATGCTCGACGATCACTTACCATCGTTTAATTAATGCGCCACGCCACGTGGCAAGTTTTGCCTTTCGTCTCACGCGCGTCAATACCTTCCTCCCGATAATTCGAAATGAGGAGGAAAATGCCGACCACGCGCAACTTACTCATTCGATTACTACCGCGGAGAACACGGAGCTCCTTCTTACCTATGCGAGCTGAATAATTGTCGCGCGATTCCAGGAGGATCGAACGCCACGCCGTTAAATAAAGCCCGAGTATTGATAATAGTAGCGGCACGGTGCCGACAAAGTTATTGCCAGAATTTCAAACAGCCGACTCGGAAATCGATGAACAAGTTTTCCTATTGAAATTTGGGATAATCTGCGTATAAAGCTAGCAACATTGATTGGAACGGAATGAATATGATTTTCTTTTTGTAAGAAATAATAATCGACGTTTATCTGCATCATTGAAAACAGATCTCATTAAAGTTGTCCTATTGAATTGCATTAACGTTTTAGGATCTGTATAGAGGATTATTATTTTGATGTAATATCCTTTTCGTAGCAAAAGAGAGGAAGAACGGAAAACAAATCAATTACCAAAAGCACAACGTACAGAGGTACGGAAGAGAGTACGACTTCCACGGTTCCAAATTTACCTACTGCTGTGGTGGGTTTGGAGTCGTCGCGCGCACAACGGGCGAAAGACGCCCACCGCGCCCCTTGTAACCCCGGTGAGGCGTGCGTCAAAACCGGCGGAGTTTCTTGCCGTAACTAACTACTCATGAATTTATCGAGGCACCGAGACTCGAGTTTCTCGCTTGCCGCCTCTCGCCATCCCTTCGTTCGCTTTCGCGAGCGTAGGTACCAACACCGCGGCGCAAGGTAACCCGTAGGAAAGTTTCCAACAGTTTCTCCCGCGGCAACGGGGAACCCGGGGAACGAGAATTGCGGGTTGGATCGTGCGGGGGTGGCAGGCGCGAGGCCTGGCCGAGGGACGAACTTGTAGTTTATGAATTTATAGCGGCGGAAAGCGGCAAAGGCGAGCGCGAGTTACGCGCGCTCCAGTTTATTCCGTCTCACCTCCAAGATTTTCCTCCCATTGAAATTCCGGCCGCCGTTGCCCCCCGTCCCTGTTTCCCCCGGCCGCATTCTCCTCCGGCTCTGCCACCCACCCGTCCCTCCGTGGAAACTTCTGTCCCGACTTATTGCTGCCCGGGAAATAGTCGCGAGCCATTAACGAGAGACCGGCACGGTGCGCCGCGGCTGCAATTGCGAGAATCCTGCGGACGAACCGCGCCCGATAACTTTCGCGGATCGACGAGTCGTTAATGGAAGTTTCGCACACTCTTTGCCTCCACCTTCTCCTCGTGGCTGGCTGCCGCTGTTTCGCGGCCCGGAGGATAAACGTCATCATGATATATCGAATTTTAAATTGAAAGTTCAAAAAGAAACGATAAGAACATACGAAAACGAATTTTGTGTAAATAACGATAATAAACTAATTGGTTTAATATCATAATCCTGCGGGTTTTATTTTAACTTCGACCCATTGTGTTGCTCTATGTTAGAACGCATTCTCCAAATTGTACCAGCACCTCATTTAAAGGTACGAGGTGCGATTGAGTTAGGTTCTAAATGATCAATCTTAGGAAATCGAGTGATTAATCAAGGAGTGTGAGGAAGCTCGGTGGGACAGATTGCATCGAAAAGTGCAACGATTAAACACGATACACGTGACCACGAAACCCTAAACCCCGGCGACCGCGTCCTTCCCCCGATGCAACTCGGTAATTGCATCGTTCGAAAGCGTTCCACGGGGCCTAGGCGCAGCCCACGGAAACCGATGTAACTGCATATGCAGTGTCGTATACCTGTTCCGTTTCCTGCGAAAACACGACGAGTTCCAGTTACACAATGGTCACACCATGAATCTACACACGACCGTGCTACGATTACCCTCCCGCTCTCGCCTCACTTACATGTACACAGTCGTCGTTGTACGAATATGCGATATCGCGTGGTGGCGCTTATGCAGGTGCAAACAGGTGAACCGCCCCTTGCGTTTCTCGTCGAGTTTAATGCACCTCACTCGTTATGCAAGGCAATTTCGCATTGGAACTTGTGCCATTTTATGATCAACCATATTTTACTTCACTCAAACTTGTCTACAATTTCCTGGGACAATATTAATCGTTATACTGTCGGACTTTTCTTGTGGCTAACTAAATTAATCTTGTGAGATTACTGTTTTTAATTTACTCAAGAAATCATCGGATTTTGTTCCATTCTCAATTTCCCAGTGACGGGGGAAACGAGAGCTTTCGCCAGTAATGCATAATGCCGGTGGTGTCGGTGTTTCACAGATTCAGATTCGGTCACGCTGCCCGCGCGACAGTACGGGGCACCCACCGTGTCTCCGGCCGACACACGCGTGAATTTATACGTGCGTAGGTGCCCGGCCGACTCTCCTAGGATTGTCGGCGCACGGTGCCGCGGTGGCGTCTCGTCACTGATACCTCCTCGGATCCTTTTGCGTCGGTTTCCGTACAATCGCGGATGTGACAACGTCCCGTTGCCGAGCAATCGATACTCCGTCCCTGAGATTTACTTGTAATTTTACCCTCGAGACCGTGTTCCCACGAGACACGGCGAACATTTGCTCCCGAGGAATTAAAAAATTCCACGAGCTATTCGATGTACGGTGGGCTCGGAATTCTTCCTCGTTTCTGGACATTCTAATTGCGAGAAGTTGAACGGAGAAAGAACCCGAACATCGACAATTAGGAGAATTTACGGAGCTGGATATCTGGAAGCGACGGAGCCAATATTTAGTCAATAATGTCAATAACCTCTCGCGCACGACAGTCGACGGTTTTCGTCGCTTCGCGCGTGTTCACGCGCGAGCCAGGAGAACACGCCAGGTTTTGTTGGCCGAACATGTGCATCGTGACTGGCCAGTTAACACCTCGAGCACCGTTCCTGAGTCATCATGATCAACTCTTGAAACCGATCTTTCCACGAACCTCGTGCGCTATTCGAAATTATTCAGCTTGGAATTTGGTGCCATCGTACCGAAGCATTTCTTTCTACTCGACTGGTACTTTCATAAAACTATTATTAATTGGAATAGTCCTTGACGAAGATATAGTTTCGTTTTGAAGATGATCGTTGAGTCAAGATACGTCATTCCAAGTGCACTCTCTGTACATGAATTAATTGATTTAAGATAGAGAAAAAATACAGGACAAGGCTTTAAGGGTTGAAACCAATACTCTATATATGATGCACAGATTTCTTGTTCACTTCGTGGTTCAGACTGATGGATTTACCGGTCGGTTAGAGAAAAGGGTCAGAAAACTAGTGTCTCGTGGTGCCGCGGGCGCACGTAATCGAGGAGCAAAAGCGAGAACCATGTCCGGTGAAACTCGAAACTCCTCGGACCGTCTCTGATGTCGCTACTTCGCTTTCCTAGCAGGCTGTACTCTTTGCGCGGTCGCCTTATCGTCCTCGCTCCGTGGCGAATACACTATTCTTTCCGCGATTTACATATCACGGGATCTAACCGTCCGATTACGAAGAGTCAATGTCAACACGTGCTACGATTACGATTGAAAGACGAATTAAAATAATTTCTATGAGAATCATTATGGAAGCGGTTATTTGCTGACGAATATATGGCGATGGAAATTCGGCTGCAGTAGTAATCAAAAAATTCATCTGTCCTACGGGGGGTAGAAATCTTAGACGTTAAGTAATGGACGAACCATTAGCTTCCACAGTGTACGGATATCGAGTTGCAGGGACATTACGTCACTATCACTCTGGCGTGACAAGTGGAACACGTTTAACACTAATTTGTTCTGACAGAGGGATGTCCCGAATCCTTTGGACTGCATTGGGAAAAACGTGGCGTGGCTCTCGTTGATCAGAAACGAGCCTTGGGGAATGACGCGAAAGGCTCAACGTGAAACGCGGAAATTCAATTTGTCAACGATACTCGAAGAGATGTTTAACTCGAACGATTTACTGACAACAGTGGGAGGATTCAGCTCGAACGATTTACTTACAACAGCCTTGGGAAGGTGCAAACGATCGCTTTTTTTTTTCCCCATTCTGGTTCGTCGGGGCTTCAGGCATCGGAAGAGGGACGATCACTCCCGCGATTTACCGACGCGTCGGATTAATTCTCGACCGCCGTTCGAGCATTAAGCAACGTTAACTCGTTCCGGTAGTAACTTCTCCCTCGCGGCACTTCACTCTGTCTGAGTGCGAATACGAGAATCCCTTTCGCTGCTCCGCTTTGCAGGAAGGGAGGAGAAGGTTCACGAGAAGACCGGTCGACTAAACACGACTGCGTGGGCCCGATTGCGACGGGAGACGACGAAGACGGCGCACGGGATGATATCGTTCCCTCGAACGGGAGCGAACAGGCAGACGCGGCTTCGTTAATTAATTAGAAGCGACGGTGACACTTGTTACTCGGTGATTTCACCGCGGGCTTATGCGCGTGTACCTGCCAGCCGTAAACGCTTGTTTTCTCGCATGGCTCGATCTGCTCGATCTGGGCGGTGAGGAGCCTCGAGTGCCTCGCCGCCGGTCGATCTTGTTGCGATTTTGTTTAATGCACAGGAAAAGAGTTATTCACAGCCGCGTCCCGGCTCGACTTTTCACCGATTGTCACGGAAATTACCGTGAACGCTTTTCTCTCTTTGCTTCCTCCTCCCTTTCCTTTTTACTCCCAGAGAACCTCGAGAGCAATCGAGGAATTAAGGTCGGCTAACGTTTCGCGTCTTTCCTCCCTCGACCTTCCGTTTAAAATAGTAACTTTTGGGAAAAAGGTAGAAGCATCCCAATTGAATCGAATCATCCCGAAAATGCAAGTAATTCGCTCACGTGTACGCAAACTTACATTGCATTAACAAACAAACAAATAAATATTTATGGATTATCCTCTGTATATTGGTTTCAATTATAGAAATCTAATCTTCGTCAGTTTCTAGTGCGAAATTGCCAGGTAACCAACAGTGTCAGAATGAGCCATGACCAAGATAGCATGTACGGCCTGAATGATCAAACAGGAAACCCGGTGCTCTCTGCGTGACGGAGTAATCGACAATACGTAAATCGTCGCGTTTCCTTCACGGGAGACCAATTCACGCCTGGTTGTCCCCGTAGGTGCAAACGCCGCCGTCGCGTTTGTCGTATCCGAGACTCTATTAACGAGCGACGCATTCAATTTCCACCGGGATCGACAAAGGCCTCAAATTACAAATTCAAATCCTGCCGGTTCACGCGGCGCGCGTGTCACGCTTAAGCCGAAATTCTTTTCACGAACCTGGAGAGGAACAGAGCCACTTGTAAAATGTCCGCGTTCGTGCTATTCCGCCCAAAGATATAAAAGAAACAAAAAATGGATAACAAGAACAGTTCCGTGGAAGGGAACGATTGATTGTAAGTATCGATAACTGAGGAAACAATAAATCGGAGAATCTAGTTTCTACCTTTTTTTGTCCTGCCTGCCTGAGATCAATAGCCACGCGATCACTGAACGTAGGTAAGGAATGTTCGTTACGTAGAAAAGAATATTCCGAGGAAGTAGACGCATTGTTAGGCTACGATTGATACGATGATGGATATATCGTGGAATATTGAGCAAAAAGGTTCCATGCAAAAGCAATTAAGAGAGGAAGAAAATCCTCTTCGCTTTCCTGGAGCACCACGCCACGCTGGAGATTTGCTCGGTTCTATGAATAATTAAAGAAACTTCCGTCCATCTTCGAACGTTTGAGCGTTCCCTATGTAAACCCAGCCAGTCGACTACTGCGTTTCGAGCATCCTCCAGAGCTACTCGACCGAACTCCACCCACGTAGCCGCGTACCACGGCGGACGCTGCGAAATTTACAACCTACACGGTTATTCAGAAACGGACCGCGCCACGGAACACGTAATTTAGCATGCTAGAAATCCGCGACCCTCCTACCCTATTGACTGCCGTTGAACAACTAATCTCCCCTTTGAGAAATCCTTCTTATCCATAAACAAGACAGAAATTGACGCATGGCAAATTAAATAACGGTATCTCTTATTCTTAAAAGCAACTAACAAGCTTCGTTACACATTGAATGTCATACTGGAAACATACGATACACTCGCTTCGTTTTATTCAATACTATATCCCGCTGTTAAGTTTCCTACGCGGTCAATCATCGAGAAGCGAAAGGTTGAAAATAAAGAAAGAAGCATCAGCAAAGAAGCACGAGACCAAGGTTTCGTTTAAACGTCCCCCAGCTGATTCGCATCCAAGCACCGCGTTTCGAGGATTCTCGAAAGCTACTCGAGCGAGCCCCCGGCCATGAATGTGCCGGACGAAACTTACGAGAACGACCACGAGCAAACACACGCGGATCGAACGAGCACGGCGACGACCACGACGACGAGGATACTTAAAGCCTGTACACCGAGCTTAATTAGGGGTATGCCGGTGGTCGATGCACCGTGGTCCGTGCCACGTGCGTTTTCTCGCGCCGCACTCGCTTCCGATCAGGTTGAACATCGTCCCGCCGCCGTGAGTGTTTGCCGTTCGCTTCGTGTTGCACGCGTGTTCCCCCACGTCCTACGCCCTACGCTTTTGATCGCCTGTGCCTTTAAGGGCCAAATGTTTACTTTCCTTGCAAACGTAACGCGCTATCAAAATTCGTGCTGCTATAAACTGATATCCGTTGAAGTTATTCATCATGGATAATGAGGATAAGCCGTGCGATTTTATGAATGAGAGTTAATGATGAGAAGTTAGATGATGCGAGAGATTTTTGGAATAATTTGTGTACAGGACAGCTCGATGGTTGTTGTAAAAAAAAACAAGGTATTTTGATAGTTATCGGTGAGAATATATGCCACATACAGCACGCCTGGGTTTTCCAATAAAGGTATTCATTGCGTTGACGCATACATTTTTTAGAGTCGAACTGCGGGCGACAGTAGGCAGAAAAAGCTCGAATGAAAATCGTATTTCGCGTTTCGGAACGATAACGCTGAATGGTAGTTCCGCGGAGAATAATTATCGCGAATGGGCTAATTTATTGGGTGCGTCGCCTCGCATCGGAGGACTGGTAATGAACGCGACCATTTTTCCATCGACCTATTACGCGCTACTGGTAAGAGAACAGTTGCCGAAAAATAGAAAAAAAAACACACACACACACACAAAAGTATCGCAGAGAGTTTGGCGCGGGGTGGGACGGCATGCCGATGAGTAGAAGCCAGTAAAAGCCGAATGAAGGGTCACCGAAAACGCATCGATATTCAAACGGATCGTCACCTAAAAAGGACACATCCGATAAACCATCAGCGAGTGCGGACAGGCACGAATTACCATTGAAACCGGACAAAATGCTCTCTAACGAATGAAATAGACAGCGGTCGACGCGGCATTCACCGTCGAAACGCGTATAAAGGATCGATGAAAATGATCAGAGGACATGGTGGTCGAAATCGAGGAAAACGCGACGCTCAAACGAGCCAGCTCGCGAGATTTTTCACCTTATCGATGGACAGGCCTGACAGGGGAAAATTAAGTTGGAAAGCGACACCGATGCGTAACCGGTAAAGCGAGGGTAATAAAAAAAAGCAGATAGGGACACGAGTGGAGTCGAACCGGCGCGGGACGAGCGACTGTTCAAACAGGAATTTATTAGCGCCGTCATGCGCGGTGTACTGCGCGCTTCTAAATAACTGGAAACCGAGCGCGATCAAACCGATTCTATCTTGTTGAATTTCAAATTGCGCGCCTGACTCGATTATCGAATCGATGAAACGGTACGAGGGACGGGAAAAAAGCGCGATGGAAAATCGTAACGAACCAGCGGGAAATTTTTCAGCTTATCGGCGATAACTGGGCTTTGACACGGGAAAATTAAGTTGGGAAATGGCACAGAAAGCGGCCAGTAAATCGTGGCGAGATAAAAAAAATGGAGGGGGAAAAATGGGGAGAACGGGACTGGTGTGACAGAACGAGCGACTGTTCAAATAGGTCGGTGGCTAGCCAAAAAGGAATTTATTAGCGGCGCTGGAGTACATTCGCAATAAACCGTATGTCACGGGTAGGCCACGGTGTGAGGTTGGTTATGGCGATGCTGGCAACTAGCAGCCAGACGGGCTGCCACGGTTCTCTCGCTTCGGTCCACTCGGCTCTCTCGAGCAACAGCCACCGTTGCTGCCGCGCGAGACTCGGATGATTTAATGCCGAGGCTGCCCCACCCTGGAATGCCGTCGTTTGCGCGAGATTTTCAAAAATAATATCGGCCCACCCGAGAGCCGACGCGACGCGTTTGCTCTCCTCGCAGGAAGAGCGCCGGGAATTATGCTGGAATGTTTCCTAGTATTTCAGCGTGCCAGCCCTGTGTCCGTTGAAATTTTTGACAGATTTACGCGGCCCGGACTCACGGAATTAATGCAGATTAATTGTCTTTAGGCGGTCATTTCTAAACCACTAGTTTGATAACACACAGCAAATTATTAATCTGAGACTCTAAGTATGAGTTTAAACGTAATACTTAAATGAGTTCTTTGTATTTTTAGTCAATTAGTATGAAGATCAAGTTTTTAATTGTTTTCCCAATCATCAATACTGCACTCATGGAGTTTAATACGTGTACTCTCTTTACGTCAGGCATAAGTCAATTTTAACATTTTTAAACTTTGATGTCACACAATAGATTGAGGCTAGTAGAAAATTGTAGCGTGCAGGTTTGTGTCATGATGTCGAGGATTGCAAGTGGAACAAGTTAATAAAAATCGTTAGTTACTCAACCGCATCTGCGGACAAATGAATTTTTCCACGCGTTTTCCGTTGCCATATGACACGATCTCGTATATCAAAGAGTATTGCTGCAACTCGCATTTCTCTCGCTCCCATCGTTTTCCATAAACGCATCACCGCCATTTATTACCAACGATTATCCAGTACATACAGTGAGAAATAATAAATAGGCGTTTAAGGGGCGATGTAATGGCTTACGCGTTTAGGGGCCACTATTTCTTCCTTCTTGTTGCTCCTCACCTGTCGCTGGCTACGCGTGAACGAATTCACGCTTCCCACCAACGAACCCTGCGTTTTTCTCCTGATTCAAGGGGAAACAGACTCACGCCTATCGCGTGCTATCGTTATCATGATCTACGATCGCGATATCTCGTAGATCGTTCTCGACTGGCTTGACCAACCAGATTCTATGAGACCTGGACCTGTTCCTGGACAATATAGTAATTACCGTGTTACGACCAGGGCAGGGGCCAATCTTGATACCTTCTTCTTTCGTTCTCCCACATATGAATAGTAATTAGGAATTCCGCTTCCGGAGGCAAGTGTAATTTACTGAGGGATGATTCACTTTTTACACATCATCAAGGTGTTCAAATAATAATCTGTCAATGTCAAATACTATGAAACTTTAAGAATAATTCTTATCAGTCCATTTTTTTAATATGTCCAACAGTCTCTTATTTTTTTCAAATAACGTTTAACTATCCGTATTTTCAGTAATAATTTTGTATGATATTTTAATTCAGTAGTGAATAGAATAGGCGAAAATCGGTGAAAGCCGCGAATATACTCTGTTTGCTCGTCGAATCGAAGTCAGCACGGTTAAATAGTAACAAAGGAGCCGGGTAATCGCCGTAAGCTGACCAGTAAATTACCACGATGAGGCTGCGACCGAGGGGACCGGTAAATCGGCGGCCAGCGAAGGACGTCACCGAATCTTTAATGGGCATTCGCATTTTTCAACTTCCCACGTTTCGGTTGGACTGGACTCTCGGTCCAGACTCTAGGCCAGTCCTAAGCCGTGTGCGACCGTAAATTAGATTTCTTCGTGGATGATTTGTGACGCACCTCTCTCCTCTTTGCTCACCGTGTTCACTTTTTTCCTGTCCCCCTTCTGTGTCCTGAACCGATTTAGAAAGACGAGTTAGGTCTTTCCCGGGTTCTTTCGAACAGAGCGAATATTTTTTAATCAACCAGTGTGCAACGATCGTTAAACACCTGACTAAGTTTGACAGAGATAGCGACTCATTATCGAACGTGAGAAAGAGGACGAGTTATCTACGATTTATAAAAAAATTCCCCTTAATCTCCAAGCGATATAACGCGCATCAGATTATTGCGTTGTTTTTTCCTTTTCTTTGTACATTCGCAAAAAAATGTATTACAATATACGTCGCAGATAATAATGAGAAATAATTGCGACGTTTATTTATTTCCGTAATATCGTATTTCGTCAAATTAAATGTTCATTTCTTTAAAGCTTACGTAATCCTGCAAACTGTAGATTTGTTGTTGTCGATAGACAGTTCTCATTGACTCATTGTACGAAAAATCTTGTCTTGCACTTTTAAGCTTGTTATCGCTTACGAGATATGTATAAGCTAAATTAAAGATTAATTTTCGTAGAAACGCAAAACAAAAAGTCATTAAATCAAGGAACAGCGACGATTTAAACTCGATTTAGAAATCCTCTCCCCTCGAAGACATGTCTTAAACATTTTTCTTTCCTTTGTATTTCCTGGTTTCTCTTTTTCTTTTTCGTGTTTCGAGTCGAGTACGAGTCGAACGAGCATCGCGCAGCTGCAACTCATCGACGCGGTGTTATTAATTGATACGCATCTCCATGCGATTAAGCCGATAATGAGATTAATTAGCGCCGGCTCGAGGCGCGAAGTTTGAGAGACCGGGGTCGTGAAGTCTGTGGGACGCGCATGTATGTAGGTACCTTCGATCGTCGAGTCATCGGCATTTTTCGACTCGGCGGCGCGGCGTCACGAATTATTATCCATGGAGAGAAGAACAGAGAGAAGCAATTATTGTACCACAATGCACATTCCTACAACGTTTTTCTTCCTTCAAATTCCTACATGTGTTACCAGACTATCATTACAATAATTTATGAGATGCTGAAATGTAGAATGCCTTCTCGAGTTGAAACAGAAACAGTTCAATCTTCGTTGTGACAAGGATAAAAAAAACTTGAATGAGATAATTTTATTATTGTTGGTATTGTCAAAGCACTAGATTGTCTAATAAATACGAGCTTAAAAACAGGTTTAAATGATGAAGAGATTTCAATTTACAATTAGATGATCGAAAACGAAGAGACAGAACATCAATGATGAATTCACGAATTTAATCCAACAAAAGTTAAGATAAATGACAAGAGAAGATGTGGACACGTGGTCCATAAAACGTTGACATTATTTCATTTTCTTTTAAGAAATCACGAATGAGCTTATTATACAACCTAATGTGTAATGAAAAAATATCCCAATATTTTCAATGGTTAAATCGAAGAACAAGGACGAAACATAATTATATGTATTTTAAGGACAGTGAATGAATGAGCGCTCGTTTTCTCCCCCGGGCACATTCCGAGTATCGTTTAAACGTTACAGGCTGCATCAGAATCGATCAATCAATCACTTTGAATGTTCACGAGATTTTTTACAGTCGAGGGATCATGCCAAAACGTTCCCAATTGAAACCGGGGATCCATTTTCAGAGGTTTTGATTAAACTAATCAACCAATCGTTCCGCAAAGCCCGAAGCCTCTGTCGCAAAAAGTCTTTGACTGGTTCCGGCTGATATTTTCTTTCATGAAAAAAAAAAACGGCGTTAATTTTCAGCTAGCCGCTAATCTGACAGCGATTCCTTCCTCCGATTGGCGGTAACCAGCGACGCCAATATGCCGCCGGAACGTATCGGGCGGAGCCGCGAGAAACACGGAAATTCGCGTGTGTCGAAGAAGTGAAAAGGTTTATTAGCCGCGCGCAGGGCTAATATCGGGGATGTACAGCCGGCGGCGATAACTTTGACTCGAGTCTTTGATGTCGTCCACCCCTTTGTCCCGTCGCCGCGGACAATGAGATCGCTGAAAACTCGCCTTTACGCCGGGTTGGCCCGATGCGGCGGCATCCGATTTTTTCCTTCCCCTTTCCGTTTCCCACCACTTTCTTCCTCGTTCGGCGCATTTTTTTTTTCTATTTTCCGTCCGTTGTCGCGAAACGAAGCAACGCGGCATGGCGACCGGAATGGGAAGTTAATAACGTCGACGTTTCCAACCCCTCGCTACCCCGCCCCTGCGTACGAGTCTTGGCCCAAGCCGGTAACGAGATGTCTTTATGGGGACGTTTACAATTACGAGTGACGGTGCATGGATCATTTGCTGGCAAAGGAGGACCTGCGTTTAAATTGTTCCGAGGGTGAATCGCGCGACGTCGCCGTGCATCGGTGAATATATATTTTTTTCTTCGAGGGGTTGCCGCAGTTTTCCTTTTTCCTCCGCAATCTCGCGTATGCACCGTGACTGTTTCATCGAGTAATTGACGCTGTTTGAATTGTTTTTCTACGGGACGATTACGGTAGGTAATGAGGGATGAAAATGCCTTGTCTCATTCCCTGTCCGTCGACGTAACATCCTCGAAACCGGTAAACATATACATTTGTTTGGACGTTTTAGTAACCGAGGACGAATAAAGTGAAATCCTCTACATGTATTAGCGCCAAGAGAAGTAATTTGAATTAATTACAAATTCGCGTGCAAAAATCGCGAGATCCTTTTTCATTCTAGCAACTTCGCTCTTTGAAAGGAACGAAAATACTCGAGATAGTGCGAGATGGGAAACGTTTCCATGCTTCGGTTATCTCTCCGTCAGTTGATGTTACGTCGATTCGATGGACGAAAGCCATTTTTCTTTCCCGTCTCCAGCGGATGGTCGGCCGCGAATCCGGATTCAAGTAACTCTCCTCAAAGCGCATGCGTGACCACGCACTTAGTCCATCGTTCACGTGCACTGGTGAAACGGGTACACGCCTGTATACGTGTGCACTACACAGACAATTGTTAATGCACACGATGCAAATGCGCAGACGTCGCGCCGCGGTGCATCCGATACACTGGTGGGGCCGCACACTAGCGAACGATCGTCGTAGATAACGGTGTTCCCCGTGAACTCTCGAGCGCCGATGAAATGGTCGCTGCTTAGAACCTGACTTCATTGACCGAACTCATTGATTTTATATTAATAATGATAACGAACCCAAAATTTTGCCGAAAGATACGTAAAATTTTTTCTATGTTACGGTCCGTACAATAAGTGTGAATGTTCCATTATTGTCACGTTTCAACGCACCAACAACGAACTCACTATTGACTTTAGGTTTCATACTTTTCTTACAGCCGTTTCATACACCGTTTTCATACCCATGTTTATATAATATATTTTTGTTATTTTTACTCATAGAACATATTGGAGTAGTTTAGTCGTTTAATCTGGGGACACCGTGTATAAAATCCGATTTCGATATTCTTGGAAGTTCATTATAAATTTTCCAGACAACTCACTCCCCCACTTCTTTTTCTTTAATGCAGGTATAAATTCAACAGAGCTGAAACGTTGAGAGACTTGAATGCGCGGTAGTCAAAGGATTTTATCGAAATCGCGTGTTTTCCCCAAAGAATTCTGTATTGCGTCGGCGAACAGCCGAGCGACAAACCTAAGACTTATTAGATCCCTGAACGTAATAGGTCAGTGAAGAAAGGGCGCGACCGGCATGAAATTCATCAAAGGATTTCCCTTTGGTTTCAGAAGCTCCGGGCTCCAGCAGTAGCTTCCTAAAAAATGAAACTCTAACACCCCGTCCGGCGTAAACGCTTCAAAAGAAGCGAGGCAGCGGGCACAGAGAGGAGGAGCTGCACGCGAGAAGAAAGTTGCAAGGAAAAGGGGAGTGAAAATCTCGGTGCGCACCTGTGCACGTATGAGCGAACGTGTAAAGGCGAATAACGGGAGAAACAGAAGAAAGGAAAGGAGAGGAGAGGAGACGAGAGAGTGAGCGAGAGAGAGAGAGGGTGGGAGAGGGAGAAGGAGGCAAGACAAGCGCAAAAAAGGGGGAAGGTGCGAATCACGCTCCCGCGAATCCTTTCTTCGGCGCTGCGAGGGTGCACTTAATTGCGAGTTTAAGTAATTAGTACGCGAGCTGCGAGCGCGTCCTCGCTCGGTCGCTCGGTTCCGCGAGCACGACCAGGCCCTTTATTTCTTTCTTGCTTCTTCTCCCTCCCACTCTTCCCTCTGTATGTGTATTTCTTTCTTTTTCATTTTCATTTTCTAGAGGATTCTTCAAGCCGCGACGCTGCAGCGGTAACAGGGTTGTTTCTCTTACCGCGACTCTGCGAATAATTGCGACAGACGGATTATAATTATAAAATGGTATTTCGGACGTCCTTGCCACTTTTCAGTAAAGAAGGACCATCGTGGAGTGACGCTGGAGAGGAATAGGAGTGCCCGTTATGTCAAGTATTGGGACGTGTAATGAACAAGTTACGAGCTTAAGCGCGTCGCTTCGACGCGCATGCAACTGCACCTCGCCGAATCCCTCCCTCTCCCCTTCCCTAGTTCATATTCTGCGACCCGGTGTGATACCCACAACAGAAATATTGAATTTAATAAAAAAAATTCCATTATGCAATTTGACAATCCCCGATACAACTTTGAGATTATTGACGATTATGCTTTCATTCCGTTATTTCCATACGTAGAAGTTTTAATATTATATTCGTTTATTATCATCAGACGACGTGCAGTTAAACGATTTGCATGTTACGACTCTGACAAAAAAATACTTTAATAGAAAACACGCAAATTGATGTAGCACTGGCAAGGTAAAAATACGAGATTAACCTGGAATGTATCAAGCTCAGGCAGGAGGCGCCGAAAAAGCTAACGTATCGCGACCGACTCACAATATATGTACATTCGTTTGCAATTCAGCCGGCTCTCTATGAACACGGAAACCCCTTGAGGCATTCTACCTTTTAATTAGCCTCATTACCATAAAATAATTACAAAAAATTACAGTGTGCGAGCAACGGGCCCGCGGCGCGCGGTGCGCCGTACCGGGGGTGGAGGTTGACGCGACGTCACACGTCGTCGAGCATGTACATACGTCACATACGGGTATTTCACGTGAGCCACGTAAAAACCCGGCCTTCGTTCTTTCCTATTTACCCCGCCTGCACGCCGCTGCTCTCTCGACGCAAGATAATGCACACTTTTTGCATTTACTTTCGACAGAGGAGGACAGCGTGACAGGAAACGAAGGGGTGGGGCTGGGGGCGGGGGCAAAAAAAAGCGAGAGAAGGTGAGATCTCGCGCCCACGTGCTCTAATGAGTAATTAGTAATTAGCAGCGACACCCTCCGCATCCAACGCGAGCAGTCACGCATTTATTGCGTAATTAGGTGAGCCTGAGCGTCATTCGAGTTTATCGAACCTCGTCGCGCGAAAAAGGCTGCGCTCTCTGTCCTTTTCTTCTTTTTGTCGCCAACCCGCCCGCTGTCACACTGTGCCGCGATTGTGTCGAATGGGTGAAAAGTATTTTTCTTCACTCTTCTTTTTCCCGCCAAGCGAGCCTTTCTTCGCGCTCCCGAATAAAAAAAAAAAAAGGAAGAGAAAACAGTGCAATTTCGTTCGCCAGAGGGGAGAACGCGAATGCGAGAGGGCGAGAATAAAAATGCGAAGTAATTATTGGGAAGAATGGTCGAGCATAAATGGTCGAAATACTACACCGTACTCTTATTGGAAGATTTTCAACGATGACAAACAGTGATTGAATTCTAAACGTATTTCGTACGTGGACAGCTCTAGGGCAATTTTCCAATTGCTAAACGTCGTAGCGCAATACACATTTAGAAATTTTATCGCGTTCTCAGTAACATCAAACGCGAGTCCAAACTAATGTACCTAGTACAACTATTCGTGTTTTAATAATTATGTGCCGCATCTGTGCCAACGTTTGTTATCGCCTGTAAACGCGAACACTTGGCCGCGATAAGAAGGCCCAAGTAGCACCCATCCGCTTTCTACGAAACGATCAACGAGGTGTACAAGGGAGTCACATATCATCAAGTAATTTCATGCAATTTTCATTGTTTAAAGAAAACAATATATAGATATGTTTAAAGATTTTGTGTATTGCGTGTGTCATAACAAGGGAGATAAAGTATGTCGTATAATATTGCAGTAATAACATGTAAGTAGATCGATACATATTTCTATCACTGGTTTTACAGGTTCATGACTCATTCTGTTCAGATTTCCTGTACGATTTCCTGTACCGAAACACATGTAATTGCTGATTAAATTAGTATGATAAGATAAAGCTATGATAAGTGCTTTTAAAACTCAGGAAGAATTAGCGGAACTTTTAAATTCTGGTCATATTATATTAAACGCGTTTTCGTATTCATATTTAGAATCTATTTCAGTTCAAACAATATTTGAAATGAATGATCGTATACTGGTTTCGTTTACATAAGTAACCAGATATAACAAAGCCAAATTGTTATTATATCATAAGATTAATGAGAGGAATTTCTAATGTAACATTTTTACGAGTGCGAACAGATGTACAGAAACGTTATAAAATGATCTCATGCAAGTTTCTACTTGTGTCCGCGACCTATTGCGAAATCTGTAGCGCTTCAACAACGATTGTATTCTAAGATCACGATGACGGAATCTTTTCGAATCCCGCGCGAGTCCTTTAGAAACCGGTGCGACGATACAAACGGCGAGGCGCGAGGCCGAATCCAACGGAATGAGTACCGTTCAGCTTGGGCAGAAGAAAAGAAATGGCATAATTTGTCACCGTGGACGTCGCGGGCGATACATCATCCGTGTGGAATGTAACGCCGCGGCCTGTAATTAATCAACGATGCAGCGATAAATAATTAAGATTCGAGCGGTACCCGGTCGTCTCATTAATTATGATTACGCGGTACCGTGCGACTTTCTACTAATTGTGAGCGTCGCCCGTTTCTGCCAACTGCCAGCTTCCTTTAACCATTCCGTTCCCCTCCCTTTCTCTTTCTCTTTCTCCCACTCTTTTTCTTCTTCTTTCTTCCCGTGAATCGTTTAAATAAAACGCGACACGCGCTTCTCCGTAGAAAAAGGCGCCGAGAGAAGAAAAGCGGTTCCGTTATCGGCATCGGCGGTGTTTCTTGCATTCGCGACGCAGCGGCGTACCGCGCGAAATTAATTGCGTTATCGGCGCACGTCGTATCTCGCATCTCGTGTTTTCGATCCTCCCCCTTATCGATCAGACGAATTTTAATGACCTGCCTCGATTACTCACCGGTTTTTCAAGTGCAAAAGCCGTACGCGTACTCTTGTTTTGTTATTATTCCCAAAGAAGACTAATGAGTTCTCACTTTTGGCACAGGAAGTTTAAATATTTTGCATCAGAAAATTGTATTCTAATTTATGATAGAAACTTGTCTCAGAACGAGCGAGTTATTAATCCAACGAGTTTTCATTTAGTCCGTAATCATTAAGCGCCCGAAAACAAGTTCGTCGATCGTTCAGTCTTGTGGCGCAAAACTGACGCGAGTTATCGAGCTTGTTATCGCTCCCAGACCGTGGCGAGAAAAACATGCGATATAATTAGTATCGAGAAATTACTCTCGTCGTTCCGATTGTCACACCTGAATCTTTATACGTTTTTCATTTCGTATTTTATAGAAAATTGTTATAACACAGTAAGCTTCGAAGAAACATTTTTCATATTACTTTGTTTTGTATGGACGAGCTCGTACGTTCAGACGCGTCCATATAATCGGTAAAGTAGCGAGAGGAATCGTACCGGGAATCAATTATACAAATAATTTACGAGGCTCGAATCCAGCGTTTCTTTCGTTGTAGGCGCACGGGCTATTCGCTTAACGGCAACATCGCTGGCGGCGTTGATGAGAATATAATTGCAAAGTCATTCATCAGGCATCGGTCGGCAGATTGTACGCGAATCACGTTAGAACGGATCACCTCCACGATACGTCGATAAATATGTATCTTGATATGCGGGTGCATTCCGTGGAAACAGTAAATCCTGTCCCCCGTTTTCTCTCCCAACTCTGTCTACTCATATATTTTTAATAGATTTAGAATCGAAAATGTATGATTTTTAATGTGCATTATGTATTTCTTTTTAATTATAGGAAATGCGTTTTTCTAAGATACATAAACTTTTGGGATTGACTGTATAGCCAATACATCCTTAAATAAAATTGATTTAAGTATTATAAGCAGTATGCATGTGTTCGACCTGTTATTTAAGCCATGGTGTTTCAGACTCGTCTTCCGATCTGATCATTTACATAAAGATGTTTGCACTTTCTCCACGCGAATCGCCGCCGGGTAAACGTTGTTACTACCTACATAATTGTATATTACGAGTTCGAAATAGCGATGAAACCGAAGCTACCCATTATCGTCGCCTCACTGATTCAACAAATAAGTCTAGAAATCTTAATGAGTGCACGGTCTGATTTCAACGTTCAATAACCAGAGTAAGCTTCCTCAGGTTCAAAATCAGTTACAATTTTTGTAATCCAGTTTTCATTGGGTTTCGATGAAAAATGTCTGATTTTCCGTTTTATTCGAAAGAAGGGAACGCGATCGTTATGTGCATTAGATGCTGTTTCACAGAGTGTTAAGTGCGTGCGCTCGCGGTCTCCGACCGAAGAGGCTCGCTGGTAACGCTTAGCCGCAGAATGGAAAATTGCATAAGAACCCCTCGAGCGGGTCCTGCACGATAAATATGCATCAGCCGCGCACCGATGCATTTGCGCTCGGAATATGCGTCGATGCGTCTTCTCTAGAGAACTTTTTTCCTCGGAAGCCGTCTGACTGACGGCGGCTCGGAGAGGAAACGAAGGAACAGAGAGTACATATGGAAATTGCAGATTTCCCTGCCTACTTTCGAGAGCTGAAGTCTTTCCCGCGATAGAATAAATGGACAGAGAGAGAGACAACTGTTAGTGACCGTGATGATAACCGAAATTTATCAGTTCCTGGCATATACAAATAGAGTCCGATGTTGCCTCTCCGATGGACAACAACGTTTTACCACCGATCGTATAATGGTCATTGGTGACGCACGCTATGAGGCCTGCGCGTCATTGAACCAAATTAAAATTGCAAATACCCCGAAATTTCATGGTGAACGTTCTCCATTACAACAGAGATCGGACTTTCGAAACGTCGTGAACGTTGTCATGGCTCGTCTTTCGTTTAACCAGAAAGCGGTCAGGCGACGAATTGAGGTGACCGTGGGATATTGAAAAATGATGCTCTTACGTAATTACCGGAGATAAATGCCGCGTCTCGCTGCTAATTTCCGTCTATCCTGGGCCATCTTCGTCTTCCTTTTTACGACGCGACGCACGGCTGCGTCTGTGGCACGGCACGGGTATAGATGTCACGACGATAGCAAATTTCATTTATTATTCTCGACCCGTGGTCTCCTCCCCTTCTACCCCTTTCCCTTGTTCGCCGAGAGGAGGCCGGCCACGAGGATTTCTTTCACGCGACACACGCGACATTTATCACGCGTGTGACATTTTAATTAAATACGGTGACACTCACGGGTTCGTCCAGAACCGTCGTCGTCGCGTCGCGTCGTCTGATGGTCTCGTACGCAACGCTACAAAATGTACCACCGCGCGTGCCATTCTAGCGAAACCTCGTCTTTACTCTAACATGTTTCCTAACTGTTCGTGAAAGCCCGTCTCGCCTCGATGTATCAACGTGGATCTTTTAAAAATTCCGACAATTTTCTCGGTCATTATTTCTGTCTGCTTATACAATACAAAATTTTCTAAATGATAGCTCACTCGTAACCGGTACTAAACTCAGAACGGCACACATACTAGGACAAAATAGAAACGAACAGGGTAAGGTAGGTCAGTTAAAAGCCAGGAATAATTAAGATGGCAACGTGGCCGATCATTATATCGCTTACGGGGTACATTCAACGTCGAAATTAGTGTCCGACACCGAAATCCCAATCACGACGTGGCGATCTCCCCGGCGACGATGCCCGGCCAGGATAAGGGGACCGCGTGACGTCGTTAGAACGTCGCTTCCCGGAGTTGGTAGGAGGCGGCGACGATAAGAAGGCGAGGCGATGGAGGAGGCCTCGCCACCGAAATTAAGACAAATCGGGCAACACCGATTGCGATCGCGTTCAATTAACCCGGACGGATCTCTCAGTGGCGGTGCGATTCGTCGCGACGCGACGCCGCGCGGCGGACGCATGCGAATTGTACATTAGGGGATGGCCTGATGCGATCCACCGGTACCCTGTTTTGGGGACGATAACTCGAAGCTCTATGTAGATACGTATGCACAGTATAATCGCGCCTGGACACTCAGTATATCTCTCGGTATATACAAATAGATATTAACGTTAGAAAATAGGATCAACCATGTGCTAATTGATTTACATTATCCAGGAAAATAGATTAGATTTTGTATTAATCGTTGATTTCGATGAAATGTTGCATAGAAAGTAGAAAGAGTTCGGTGACTTCTGCACAGGAGTGTACAGGCACAAGTTTGGGGGTCGATGGTGTGCGGCTGGGTTATCGGCCGGGACACTGGTTTATCAGTGGCTGCCCGCGGTCGGCTGAAAAATCACCGGCCGGAAAATAATTGTTAAGTGCTTTATTAGCGCAATAACGCGTGTCTGGGCAGAGCCTGTACGGGGTGTGGAAACGGAGGAACCGAGGGGAGATAGCGAGTCCGCTGCCGGAATCCTTCCTTGAGATTTATGGCCCCTGTCCACCGCTCGCTGTTCGATTCCTTGTTTACTTTCATGGGATTTTCGTTGGCCGTGAAAGCTTAAACACTGCCGTTGCAAACATAGTCATACCGATGATTCAGAGAAGGAGTGGAAAAACAAAATAAGACGATTTCTTCTGGGCTAGAAACCTCATCTAATCTCTCTGATTGTCGTTGAGTCACTCGAACGGGAAATGGCCGTAACGTAAGTGCGACAAATCGCTGGCGCAAGGGTCAATTTAAGAAGCCACGGACGCCTTCGGGAAAAAGGGGTTCCGATCCGACTGTTTACCCGCCGCCGAGTTTGTCGCATTAAGAATGCATTAGCGTCGAGCCGTGTTGGCTTAACTGATTGGCGTGATATAGGCTGCGATGCGGGGTGTCACGAGCCGTGTGCGCCCGCTCGTTCGAAGAACGACGAAAAGAGAAGAGAGGGCGAGGAAATATCCAGGAAATCGACTAATGCCTCGAATTCACCTCTGAGTGTCGTAATGACCGGATTGACGTCTAATTAAAACACCTGCTGATTAGGGCGTCCCATGCGTCGATTTATAAAAGGAACCTCCATTCTCGTCAAGTACGATGCTTAGCGATGATGCGATTATTTGTCCAAATGAAACGTGGAGGAAACTCCCACAAAGCTTTTTCTGACAGAAAAATAAAACTCGTTCCGCTCTCGCTTAATATCTTCATGCATGATACGAACTATCCTGTTATTACGGTCATTCGTCACGATACGACCGTCACAAACTGAACCTAACAAACAGGTCAACCGTTCCTCGTGCGCGCAATAAATACCCGGTGGACGGCGTCGTTTTTGGAAGACGGTACACTCCTACGATTCGGGCGGGATGAGAGCCGGTCAATTTCGTCGGTGCGGGCACGCGGATCCGAAAATAAAACCGGCGAAAGAAAAGAGTTCGAGAACGGTGAACAGAGACGAAGAGAAACCTGTCCCCGAGGAGGTTTTGTCCCTGTATCGGCTGCCGGTGGTTGGCAGTCGAACCGGTGGTGCTATTAACGACATTAACGCTACTCCGGGCAAACACGGCCCTATATCATCCCGGGTCTGCGGAATAATAAACAATAAATTTCGGTGAAATACGGCGTCGAACAAGCGTAACCCATTTGTTTGCGATAAACTGACCCCGCAGCTAGTCGAACCAGTCTGCAACGATCGTCTCTCACGTCGTTTCACCCTTCCTCGCGGTGTCCGCCCGGGTCGGCTGCGTCCCTCCCGCCCTTCGCGGCGGCTACCCTTCGCAGGACATCGGAGGAATGTCGTCGGAGGAGGATTAGATTTCCTTCGGAACGTCCACGGAACGAGCGGGATATAAAATTGGGATTGAACCATGAAACGAGTCCTACGACTTCGGAAACGCAGTTCCTCAAATATTTGATAAATTGATCGCGTTGTTAAATTGCGATTAAATTCTTTCATAATGCAGTTCGTGGTTGCAACACACCGCGGATCAACAAGTCTAATCGGCGACAGTGTGTGGGAATAAATGCAAGATGCGAAAAAGAAGAGAGAAGCGATAATACGCGCGAAGCTCGTTTCCACGCGAAAATACGATCGCGCGTATGTTATCGTGCCAATTAACAAATTGGAATGGTCCCTCTGGATACCCGATGACGGCCGTTCATTGCCATAACTGTCCCGCGCATACCATAACTGCTGCTCGGACACGCAGCGGCGAAAAACGACCAGTCCGAAGAAGAGCCAACAGCCACGAAACGAAAGTAGACACAAGCAAGAACAAAACCAAAGCCTATAAAAAGTAATATTTACAGAAGGTTATCGGCCATATTTTTCATTTAATAATATGTAAATCAGATACACTTTTTTTAAAATAGGAAATTGAGTTCAATCGGGTGTCTCAATGATTTCGACATAAGACAAATTCATTTCTCTAGTCGTTCGTTACACAAGGTTAATAAAACACTTTTGAATCGAACCATTACTTCCAGGAAATAAAAGTTTTATCAAACGTATAAATATAGCACTGATGTTGCAACTAGTCAACTAATTTATCCTCAGGGTGTAAAAATAATCGTACGGGATCGAAGAAATCTTTTTGGAGCAAGGCACGCGAGGTTATTGGCTGGTAAAGCTTACTTGAACGTTAATAACAAGGTCGTTTCACACCGGATACTCGATTGCGCGGTGGCAGCATGCCAATAACCCTGCGCGGCTCCATAAGGAGTGCGTTTTAGGTAATTGGCCGTGAATATTATCTTACTCAGGGGTTACTCCGGACCAGGAAGGTCGAGAAAGGGAGAACCAAACTCTGATACCTTCACCATACCCAGGAGGGGATTTCCTTTTTTTAGTGGATCACCCACGTGCCAGTGAAGCAATACAAGTAATGATCGTGCTTTAAGGATCACGACAAAGTGGATGGCAGCGTTCGTATCGATTACAAAATTTATAAAATTGAATGAAAAGTTGAAGTTGACGCCGTAGAGAGTAAAAAATGGAACATATCTCGACTGAAGAAAACTGTTTTATCGCAGGCTCTAAATTATTTCCAGCTTCCGTAATCATACGTAAAAGGAAAAATTACACGAACTTCGCGATGTATAGAAAATAACAATAATAACCCGCTTGTGGTTCGGAGAAGTAATATTCCCATCTTGGGATTGCAGCCAAGTTCGAAAGTTCGTACGTTTCAATTAAAGAGTTTTTCGAGTCGGGTCTAAGGAGAAGTCCGCGACCTTGGCGCGGCGCGGCGTCGAGATTAATCACACACCGCAGCGCGTTCCTCGGCCAGCCGGCAATTAATTAAATGGTCACGGGTTAGCCAGAGCAGCTCTATTCACGAGATAGCTTTATCAATGCCGTTTCGCGTTTGCCACCGGTCGCGCAGCGTTTCTCGTTCGCCGCGAAACTGAGAAAATTCCTTGCTAATGTATGCGCGAACGTAGTAGCCCGAGGCAGCGGCCGGAGGCGGCGGCGGCGGCGTCGCGGCGTGGCGTAAATCAGCTGAGAAATAGAGTCAGGTGCGAGACACAGCGTGGGCGTACTGGATGCTACGCCACGCCAATAAAACGCGAGCCAGTGGCACGGGAGTTTGCTTACCTTCGAATTGGGAAAAAGAGAAATGAATTCCGGCCTGACGCGTCGGATTTATCAGGAAAGAGTTATACGCTCACTTATGGACAGCTGTTCTTGCCTGTTAAATAGTTGGCCTGACCGAAAAATTGTTACGCTTCAATGGATTAATGATAATTTATTATCGTCGGGTTAGATCGGGTCGTCGCTCGAAACGCGTTTCCTGTTGCTAATCGAAGCAAGCAAAAAATCACATCCTATTACCAGTCGATTTCGCACGGATTTTTTTGCGGAGAATCGAACGGCCTATTTGAATATCTCAGCTCTGACTGGTTTTTATTCCACGTTTCTTTGAAAAAGTGGACTACTTTTTATTTAATTACTGAGCGCAATAAACGTCTGTTCTATCGTCGATTTTATACGGAATAACTTGTTTCTCCCATGACAAGAAAATTAATTTATCAACAATCAGACAATCAAGATGAAGAATTTCAATTCCAAAATCGATTATAAGCTTGAATTAGGATTGTCAATCTCGTGTTTACGGGCACTGCTGCTTATTAGTTGTGACGTCAATGTTTGCGATAGCGAATGAACCTGTTCGATTGATAGTTATTATCAGTAACAGGTGCGTCAGCGACAATGAACACGCGTTGAGCAGGTCCACGATTTTTTTCTAACACTCTCATTCTGCCCTCGATCGCGTAATTAGATAAGTGTTCCATACATCGTAGCGGTACCGAATTCTCTTACTTGCTCCGGCCACAGCTGTTACAAACGAGCCTCGTTTTCATTGCCGTGACAAACAACCGCTCCTTATCGAGCGTTTATTACACGTAGCAAAGTAGTATAGCACGGTATTGCATCGCGCGATAAAACGCGCGAGCAGAGTGACGGGTTGCGGCGGATAACGACAGATTGCGAATGCAAAATACGGCGAAAATTAATTGTCCGACCGAACGTTCCCCGATGAATGTCGCAATCGTAAAACTTGTGAGAGCATGCAGATTAAAGCACGTGCGTTTCACAGGAAGCTCCAATACCGATCCGCGAGCCAAATACGTACAGCCAAAAAATAATAACATCAAAAGCTCTTTTCGCTGTTTGTGCATGGGCTTCGGTGTTCGGAGGTAGAGAAACGAGTGGAAACAAAGCGAAAGGGAAGAATGTCGACGAAAGAGGCTAGGGAGGCTCGTTAGAGGCGCGGAAACATAGACGACTAGGAAAAAATCAGGATAAAGGAATAAGTTGGAGGACCAGCGCGGTGCGGCGCGTTGGGCCGGCGCGCGGCGTGCGCAGCGTCGCGCGTCCTCGTGGGGCGTGAAACACTTGAAAATCCCGGTTATGCAAAACATAGGAAAACGGTCCTCCAAGCCAGGACGTTAGGTGGAACACGTAATTGAAAGCACTTTAGAGACCCTACGGCACGCACAACGAGCACTCGCATTTGCATTCAGTGGCGGAGGGAATGCTTTTTAACCGAAATGACTGCGTGTATATGACAAACGCCAGGTTTATGTGCCGGAACGATGGGAATATTTATTGGCACGAATTAATGTCTCCACTCGTCCGTGCCGGACGTTATATTTATTGGGTTATTTCGCACCGGCCAAATAAAGTCAGCTATACTCGATGGAAAAAAAGGATTAATTGGAACTATCCAGTTACGTTTGCTCGCAAAATTCGGCGCCTTATTCCTGTTCTACCCGGTCGCCCGTGTTTCCGTAACCAACGACGTCATTTGTATATGAAAACTGTTGAGGTAATTCCACGCTTCGTTCTCATTCGACAAAACAGTAATACAATTGAAAGAGTTTCTAATGAAATATTGAGTAGCTAAAACAGGGGATGATAATTTCATGCAATGGTGTTATGAAATACTGTTGAAGCGAAAGCCGTTCTTTTAATACTAATAGGTTAAAAATACTGAGATTTGGCTTAAAGTTGATTTGTTGCTCTATCACACGATTGATATATTTATCTGAGATTTTATAACCAATTTTGTAAAAGAATCGTGGTTTCTTTATCTTCTGATAAGATTTTGTACTTGGAAATAATTAATCAAGCTGTATCCTGAGATCGGTTGGAAGAGATCGAAACAGAGATAATAGCATAGGTGAACAGAAGTAAGGAGAAACTAGTGAGCGTACTACGCATAGAGTGCATGCAGAGTGCACAGTACAGAGTGAAACTGTTTTCCGTGGAAGAGATGATTACCTGGTTGGTTTGGTTTAATAGCTGTTCGATATTCGTTTAATGGGATCGTCGATGGAAATTTGAGCAGATAAAAATAAAACACAAACAAATGATGTCTTAATTAATATACATATGTATATTTATGTCAATATGCATCGTCGTAAGTACCACAGCGAATCGTTGCCGTGGCGAACGTATTTACATTACAGAGCTTGCGGATTTGAAAACTCCACGATTACGAATTATCGGTAATTTGTACAAAGCTTTAATAACTATTCTCTCACACTCTCCCTCTCTTTCATTCTGCACGAACGTATGCACGAGACGATAGGATGACGTCGCGTGGAAAAGAAACGAACAAGGTAGGAGGCTCTTTATTATTTTGTATTTTGATTCATTCGCCCTTCGTCGCCTCCGTTCGTTCGAACGTCACAGATCGGTTGAGATTAGTCGAAGTCTCGATTTCATTTCGAGTTATAATCGTATACGTCGCTATACAAAAACGCGCGATCAGAAATCGCTCGGTCCTATAAACAGTCGAACTGTCCCGAGAGACAGGTGTCGTTGGGTGTTCGAATGAAGATAAATGAAGGATAACGGAAATGGAATGAAATGAGTCGTAGGAAAGAACGATAATCATAATAATTACAATAATAATAACATGTTACGAATAATAATAAAAAAAGTCACATTAATAATATTAGTAATAAACAATAATAATAATAATAATATTTTTAAATTTACAGTAATAATATTAAACGTAAGGACATTAATAAAATATCATTTATAATAATATGGTTTCTTGCGGGTCACGGAGATCTGTTGTTTCGGTTTAATTTTGATACAAAGTCCCTTCTCTCTCTCTCTCTCTCTCTCTCTCTCTCTCTCTCTCTTTTTCTTTCTTTCTTTCGCTCTCTCATTCACTCTCTCTTTCTTTCCTCTCGCGTGACCAAGGAGTGCCTTTTACAAATATATACAAAAACCGGGAGAAGAACTGGGATGAGGTTGATGATCAACGACCAATCTACAACTTATTGTCACTCTCGCATACGAACGCACAGTCTCTCTGTGAACACCGAAAGGGTTTCGTAATCTTATGTGGGCAATATTCGCGAGATCAGCTCCGATATGCAATAAATACTGTTCTCGGTCGTTCTTCCGCAACTTATTTCACTTAACCGATCTTTGCCCCTTTTTAATTTATACACAACCGTGAATTTATTTCCCCCTGGGCGTTTGATTTTCTTCAGGCGCCGTTTTTCACGCATGCCATGCATACTATCTCGCAGTCATGTACATTTGCGCTCTTCCTTTCTTTCTCTGCTCTCCGTTATATGCATATCTATTTATTTATATATATATTCATATATATATATATATGTGTTCGTGTGTATGTGTGTGTGCAGCAATAGTCATCGTCCTGCGTCCATCCGGTCGTTTCGTTGATCCCTTGACAATTTGGGAACGATCTCCCACGATACGCGAAGAATAGTCGCTATCGAAACCGGCGAAGGTAGCAATGAGATGGACGTCGAACGAATCGTCAACAGAACGGGAGAGAGAAAAAAGGAATATATTGCTAACACGGAAAATATAATACACGTACCTCTTTATCTTTATACGTTCATTACGTTCTTTTTATATTTATATATATATTTATATGTATACTACTTAATATATATTTGCATACATGTATATACATAAATATTCATTTACATAAATATTCATTTACATATGTAAATAAATATTTATTTATATAAGTGCTGAAGGATGATCGCAATACACAATACGAGAGCGTCGAAGAGAGGAAATAATAAGAAAAGCGTTGACCATGTCGCAATTTCACTGTATATGTGTATACAATTTACACTTGCGTGTATGTAAATAAATATGTGTATACATATACGCAATATAAACTATTATATTTCTTACTGCTTCCTTTCTTGGACGCTTTATTAATTATCTATCGCGATCATCCTTCAACGCTAACCCTCTTCCTTTTAGCATCCCCTCTCTATACCCTGGACACTTATTTTCTTATGCGCGTGATTCGTCGTGCAGCGTACAATTTTACGATTTCTTTTTTTGTTGTTTTATCACAGTAAGAGGTTTAATTCCTCCTTTTCTCTCTCTGTGCGTTCCTTCCTCCGTACTGAACTCGCTATTTACCCGGGGCCGACGAATCGCGAACCGTTCGCGTCGACCGGTAATCGAGATGCCATAACGAGAATGTCCCGACGAAACGGAACCGTTTCCTCGCGCCTCTGCATCGACGGTAAAAGTAAAAAGGAACGCTCTCAAACGAATCGCCGGGAAAGAACGTGGGAGCCGGAGAAGCGCAGATTCGTCGCAAGCTTGGGAAAACGAGCGTATATTCTATCAGAACGGCGTTCGATAATAAACTGCATACGAAACGACATTAGCGGGTTATTATTACGTTTCTCTCGGTTCGTTTCTTTGTATACCTGATTCGACAATCTCTCCCCGATGGATGATGCTCGCTGTGCCTGACACGAGCTCTTGACGTCTCGGATCGTATACAACTATGAACCGTTTACATATCGATTAATTCTATTTTCCTTTCCTTTCTCCTCTTGCTCCGTGTGTGAAATTTTCTCCCGAGGTTGCGAGAAACCTTTTGCGATCCTGTCTCGGCCCCCACGTCCTCGAGTTTCTCCGTGCACGACAGTCTCGCCCACTTTCGCATACGATTTTAGTCTTTTCTCTTTTTTGTTCGTGTTTTTCGTTTAATTATCGCATGTTTTTGTCCCGTTCTCCGTCACTTTCTCAAAGGAGTCCAGTACGTACAGCTGTCCGTCCGAGCTTGTCACTCTAAGCTATCCTGCGAGGTTATTGGTTGCGTTAGGTATCGGGGCTTATTTTGCAATGTTTGAAGTTTGATAAAAATTCGAATAGAGGATGAGTCACAAGAAACCCTCGCGAGATGGCCAGATTTTCGCTCGTTCCTCCGGGGAGAGTTTTGACTACGACGGTTCGTTTCTACGTTCGACGATCGATTGTTCCTCGGTGAGACAACGACGGTCGAGAAGCGAGCGTAAAGGGGACTGTCGACGAACGATGCAACGACGAACGGGTGTCAATGATCAAGGAAAAACGGCCGACGAGGTTCTCTTGACTCAACTCATCTCGATACGTTTAAACTCAACATTCATCTACTGACCGAAGATCGTGAAACGAATTTTGAGTTTAAACCGCTCGAAATTCCCTACGTTCTGGACCCTGAAGTAGATGATCGCGGCGCGCGAATCGAAACGGAAAATAAGAGGTATGAGAACAAGAATGTAACAGAGGCGATTAAAAAGTAAGGCGAGGAAAGTTTTCTTTCGCATTGAAGAAACACGTGAATCTATCCAAGAAAGAGAGAACAAGGATACGTGTATAAAGAGAAGAGAAAGGAAGAAGGAAAGAGGGAACACGGGGGAGCAAACAAAGCTGAACAATCGCTTCGCATCATGCTCTTACCACGTCGAACGAGTTTCTCTGTTTACCTACCGCGTCGGACGACCATCGTCGCCTCGGTAGACTCTCGTCGTAAATCTTTCCAAATATCGTTAACTTCGAGATTAATTGCTAGCTAGACGTTCGAACTCTCTGACTGGTGTTACAATATACGGAACGCGATTATTCTTCCAACCGAATCAAAGGAGGAGAGAGAAAGGGACACGAAGAAGAACGATAATGCCCTTTCTATATAGCCGTTTAGTGAAAAAAACCACGATATCTTTTGATGCGTCGATGAAGAATTTTAATTGTTCTAAATAGAAGGTGGAAAGCTGCTGCGAGCAAAAGGTAACGACGATAGTTCCTAATGCTAACTGGATCATGCGTGGTCTTCGTGATATCGCGAAATCTCAGTACGTAACAAATCTTGTTCAGTGTTAACTTGCCACTGGCACGAACTATAGGTACTGACTTGGGGCTAAGGCTTGACTAGCGTCGGAAGTCGTTGCTAATTGTTAGATACTCAGGATTGATCATTAGGGTCCAGAAGTGGAAATATCGTCGCGATGGTGTTAGTATGCGTACATGGGGCGTAAGATTTGTGACTGGAAAGCGTGGTGAGTTGCTTTTCAGGGGGTGGTTGCGGCACGACCGACTGGGAACGTGATTTCGCTCCGAATCGGCTGTGATGCTCCACGCTCGAATTTATATAGTTATGTAATAAATTGAAATTATTATATTTTGTTCGAAAACAGAAGTAAACCAAAAAACTCGAGCCTGGTAGCAAGCTACATCGCTAAGTAAAAGAAGGATAAACCGAGTATCTAACTTGCGGAAGCTAAGTATCATACACTACTCTAATTATCATACGAGAATCACATGAATCGAGGACGGATGTCGCCGGAGCGCATCTTAAAAACATAACTAAGCGTATTTATCCTTCTTACGAATGTAACGGGAATGCAACCGATACTTGCTCAATGAAAAAACTACGAACATTAAATCTCGATCTATTGGTACGTTCATACGTAACCGAATTATGACAGACTTCTTCGTAGAGCAAGGCATCGATCGGATGTTTAAAATCTACGCCCGTAAGCAGGCAAGGTGTAACGAATAGACAAATAAATCTCAGCTTACATATGAGTGAGAGGTGGAATGGAGGAGTGATGCTGCCCGAGCGGATCCGGCGACGGTCCAGGCGAGTAGACGCCGGCTCCGTGTTGCACGACTCCCTGCTCGACGCCCTGTGGCAGATACATCGAGATCATCTGCCGTAAGTCACCCTGCGTTTGCTGCGTCTGTTGCTGACCCATGTACTCTCGCTTGACGACTTGTCCACCGGCCCCGCCCGCCGACGACGATCCGGTCGGCGTCGGCGTGTGAATACCGCCGCTGGCCGGACTCGTCGGCTCCGATTTTATGCTGCTACCGCTGGGACTGTGACTCGACATCTGAGATCCGGGTTGGGCTTGATGATAAGGCGACGGCGAGCCACCGGGCACGGTGGTAGTTCCGTAACCACCGTAACCGTTCATGTAGCTGTTTATGGGACTCGGGCTGCCACCGCCCATGTGGTGTCCCATATCGTACCGCGGATACCCGGCCGCTGAGGCTGCGGCCGCGGCCGCTGCACCGCCCATGTGACCGCCGTACGCGACGTGTTGCTGATACGCGGCCGTCGGATCGTGCATCATGTAACCGTTCGGCATGTAACCGTTCGGCATTTGATAAACGTCTCGCGACAATTGCGCCTGCTGTGGACCACCGGCAGATCCAACTTGCCGTTGATCGACGCCCAACATCCCGCTGACTCCAGCTACACCTCCGCCGAGCGGGAATTTATCCTTCTTCAGCAGTGTTTTGGTCTTACGTCGTGGCCTGTACTTGTAATCGGGATGCTCCTTCATATGAACAGCTCGCAGCCGTTTCGCTTCGTCGATGAACGGACGTTTCTCCGTTTCACTGAGTAGCTTCCACTCGGCGCCCAATCGTTTCGATATCTCTGAGTTGTGCATCTTCGGGTTCTCCTGCGCCATCTTGCGTCGTTGCCCGCGGGACCACACCATGAACGCGTTCATCGGCCTTTTCACACGATCAATGTTGTTATTCTTGCTGGTGTTATTATTGTTATTCGGCGGCTGGTGATGTTGCTGAGGCTGTTGTTGCTGTTGCTGTTGCTGTTGATGCGGGTGATGCTGTTGCTGCTGACTAGCGCTCTGTTGAGCCAGCGAGTGCATGCTCTGCTGTTGTTGCTGTTGCTGTTGTTGCTGTTGCGCAGCCTGCATCGAAGCGTAGTGATGCTGCTGGGCCTGGTGATGATGCTGCAGGCCCAGGCCGAGGCCTCCGGTGCTCGGCGGGCTTCCGGACAGCGCCGGACTGTGCACTATCGAGCCGAGGCTACCATACGGCGAGACACCGGTATGGTGGCCCATCGGCGATACGCCCTGGTGAGGGTGCGGTGGCATCTGACCGTGCAGGCTGCCGCCCTTCAGGTCCGTCTCCATCGTGAGCATGTCTTCCTCCCTGTGGCCGTACAGTTTGCCGCCCTTTCCTATTACCTCTCGACGCCAAGAAATTCGACGAAACGCCGAGTAGGATTATATGCACGGCCGAAAAGTTGTTATCTTGTCGACGACGACGTGGTCTCCGGCGCGGTGCACCGCGTTCGTTCCGAACCGGTTAACACTGCGCGACGAGGAACCCGCTTCTTTTCACACCTCGATTGCGTGACATGGAAGCCGATTCTTCTGATCCTATTTCGATCATGCGAGATTCCTTTATCTTCGAACGACGCACCACTTGTTGGAATTAACCGCGGCGACACGATCACCGGTCACTGGTTCACTTCCGTTCGTTATCAGTCACTATCTTTGCAGAGACTACCGAGTTACTGAGTAAGGTCTGTTTTTAAGGATTGTCGAGAGCGTTAATTAGGATTAGAAATCCTCGCACGTTTGAGCCACTCTGAATGTGTACCGCGAACGATCTGATAGTCAAGTCAATCGATTACACGATTACCGCGCACTGGTCCCTTATCAGATTCACGGACGAGCATTCCTACGATATCTGACGACGGAAAACAGTCTGGCTCTAAGATAATTACGACTCGAACACGTGTTTGGTAATCACGAAGAGTCACCGTGGTTCCGATCGTTGATCACCGTATACACTCGACTTCTTCAGTATCAACACGGCATTACCACCACTCGTGTACTCCTTGCGGCTCGATCCGGCTGTTCTGTGGCAAGCAACTGCTAAGCGTATGGGCCAAGTCAGAGTCCGACCGAGAACTGACGCACTGTCACTTTCTTCCCTTGGTACGGGTTTCGCCCTCTCCCTCGCTCGTCCGTCTCTCTGTCAAGCTGTACAACTCGCTCGTGACTGGCTGCAGGCTCGTGATACGCTCGACGAATCGGATCGCGACGATGCAACGATACTGCTGGTCCCCGCAATTCGCGTTTCGTACTCGCTCGATTTTCTTTAGAAATCGAGGAAAAACCAATGTCCCAACTGTTTCTTCGACACGGTGTGACACGCACTGAATCCGTGGGGCCGTCGATTACTTCGAACCACTCGTCAACGAAAATCCACTGTCACTGGCCCTGTCCGTCACGATGACGACGGAGTTTCCCCGTCCCACTTAATGGTGCACGCGTGACCCCGTATGTATTACGATACGCACGAACACACGAACGTCCTTTCGTCCGCCGACGTGCACTCCCAGCGATAGCCGATACGATAACCGCCGTGGCGAACGTGGCAATGAAGAACAAGAATAAGAACTGGTAGCAGCGAGCTCCACTCTTCACGAAAGAACGGAACCGTCTGAGCATTTGTGGATTTCGCCTTGGGGTCCCACTCTCGGGGTTCACTTCCTGCCGAGGCGGCTGTCCCCCTCTCTCTGTTCCGTCCGCTCCGCGCTCGCCGCCCCTCCTCGGCGCTACCCTACCTGGCTCGCCACGGCACCAGCAACCATACCCAACGGACCGACGGACCAGATCCGAGCCTACCAACGGCAATCGATTGGCACACAAGCCTGCCATCATTTCTCTCGACCAATCGCGCGGCTCCCACCGACGCCGAAGGCGGCGCCATTACGCCGTGACGTCACACCAACAACCCCGACGACCTCTCGCGGCGACGCCACTACCCCTCTCTCTTCGCTCGACCCCTTTGTTTGATCTCGCTCCGGCCGACTCGAATTTTGACTCCGTTTCTCTCTTTCGGCTTCCTCTCTTCGCCAGCTACACGCGTTCAGCTCTCTCTCTCTCTCTCTTGTCCTATCTCTCTTTGTCTGCCCTCCACCACGGGTCGCCAGTGTTTCATCCACACGATCTTCTACCCGACATTCACCCGTTTCCACCCCCTTCGCTCGACACACACGGAAGCGTCGCCAACGCCGAACCCGGCTCTTCGCGAATTTCCTCCCTTCGTAGTCGCCTCGTGTCGTTTTCCTACACTCCACGCGCGAGAACCGCGCGTGTTTCTCCTTTTTCAACCCCCCCGTCCCGTGGCATCCTATTCGTCTGCTCTCCTCTTCTTTCCTCGTGTCCTCGCCTTCTAGATCAACGTCGTCTCGCGTCCGTCCCCGCGTGCGAATCGTGTCGCGCGATTCGTCCAGTGACCTTCGAATTTTGCGGACCAACGTGTTGGCGTTTCAGCTTTTCCATTCTGTCGATAGTCAGGTGGTTGAAATTCTCGCATGAACACACTCTCCCTTCCGATCAAGGAAGCTAGATTCATCGAAACGAATTAAGGCTACCCAAATGGGACTTGTAACATGTGTATACACACGCTTGAAATAAATAGCCTTGCGAACGTTGAGGATTGGATTCAGTAACATTCCTCAGATAGGCAATAAATATCGTGCTCGACGCTGCACTCTCAAGTGCACGTACATACCAGTACGCTGATTGTATAACTGCGTAGGTATTCGTATCTTATCGGTTTCTTCGCTCGCATCGAACTTTCTTTCTCGCTTGCGATTTTTGCCCTGACGATGAGAGGCTTTGTTAGAATGATTTAAATTATAAAATAAAACATCGACTTTCCGTACTTTATTTCTCATTATTATTCTCTTGTTTATTATCACTTGTTACTACAGTAGTATTGCACGTAAAACGATTTGTAACGATGACGGAGCTCAGGTATCAATACAGAATCTGTCGCAAGTGCTTATTATCAAGAAACACGTCTACTGATAGACTTTTTGCACGTGGTGGCATTTTTTCGTTGAAAGCAAAACCGTTCGGAGTTAATTTAGCGGGGCGCGTGAGCATTAGCTCGTGTCGCGCTTCGTCGTTTTCAAATCTCCCATTATATCCAGTCGACTTGACCCATTTTCTCCTAGTCTCCTCGCGTTCCCCTTTTCCCAGCCCCTCTTTCCCTCATCGCCTTTTTTCCTCGTCATTCAAACTGCTCCTTCGTTCGACCATTCTCCTCCTCGTTCGTGAAATTCACAAAGAGGCTCGCGAGCCATTCCTGAAAGAACCTCCATCATCGGCCGATGCGACTCCGTTTTAAGCGCAGCTCCTGCGTAGGACCTGTTGCCGCGGGCTCGCCGCGCGCCGCGCCGGTCAGACAGAGACGGCGGCGGCCCGGGGAATCGGCGGGCGAGAAAGCATCAGAGAAAGAAGGAACGAAACGCATATAATGGAAGAATGCGTCATAGATAATCGTAGCGCAACCCCGGTGTGCCTCGTGCGTCAGCGACAATGAACGTAACGGCGGCCGGATGGAGTCCCATTCGAACGTTCAGCGCCGTTCAATTTCGACGAATGTCTGCATTTTACTCGTCTATTTTTTTTTTAACCTCCACTCTGTCTCCTACGTTACCCTTTTCTCCGATCGTTTGTTTGACGTTCCTGTGATGAAATTGCTCGCGGACTTGCCCCAAGAACGATTCCTTCCGCTTCTAATCTCAGATAAATTTGCGAATCCCTAGACTTCTCAATAGGAAATATTTTCACAATATTCCACAGCTCGTGAGAAATAAGTTGATTTCATAAGCTACTGCAATTATGCACGGTCGAGAGGACGGCTCGATAAGCCAGGCAAGGCCGTGTAGATAAGATTATCGATGCTGATAAACGAAGTGCAAGGTCCCATCGGATGACTCAATCTACCGATCGATCGATCTTTCTAATCATCGAGGGTGACGCGTGCTCGTTATCTCCGCTGGTGTACGCGGCGCGCTTTCCTCGCGTTTCTATCTCGTGGCGATGAATCTCACGGCGATCACGAGGAGGACTCCAGCCAGCGGAATGGGCAATAAATCAAAACGGGAAAGGGTAATCAGAGGAGCATTGTGACATGTCGCGACAGCGGCCGTAATGAAAACCGCACGAATGACGCGAGCAACGAGCCGCTTTGGCGTTGACTCCGCTTCGTGGTCGTCGTACGAAAAATCTGCGGCTCGTCCGGCCGAATATTAACACGTGCTTACTGTTACCTATGAAAATTTATTGCTAATTGTTACACAGAAACGGCGTACACCGCAGCCACGGTCGGGCATGAACGGTGCTCTTTTGTTTGCCGATCGATGGTTCATCAAGTCCTGTCCTGACCGAGTTCAGGTACCTGTCCTTGCAAGGAGACCTGGCGAGTAATAAAACTGTCCCGGATACCTGTTTAATTTGTAGCCAGGACTAATCAGTCTGGCCAACGAGCCGATTTTCGCCTCGTGCCAACTGCAAAAACTGATATTTTATTACCTTCACTAAACATAAACGAACTGCATTTTGGCACCTATTAACTTGCGGTTATTAGATACACAATATCAGTTCTGTACGGAAATTGCAGGCTTATTTTACAGCTGCAGTTCAAACATACTTGAAATAAACAGTGGATACAACAATAAAGGAGTCTGACTCGTGATCAGAATTTTGTATCAAACATGAATATCATGAGTCTGACTCGTGGTTATAGTCTCATGTCCAACAAGAATGTGCAAAGTTTGCTATAAGCATAAAAGAAACGGGAAATGATCTAGGAATGCATAAGACCTAAATTTTCCCGAGCTGAATGGTACAGCAAGAGGTTAAGATACAATTTTCTGTTTCTTATTTAATTTTTATTACTTCGAACTCACTTTGAATTATCATTTATTTATTTATACGAGCAAATGCCACTTGACGCCATGATTAGTTAGCAGAGTACGTCGATGATCACCTCAGTGATTACGGAGAGTGTAATTGAGAATGAAATGAAATGTTACAGAACAAAGTTACAGTGAGCTAATAAAAATACATAAGTAAAAGACCAAAAAGTAAAGTAAAAAATAAACACAGAATAAATACAAGCGAACGTTCAGATGACGAACAGGACTAAACATAATAATCAGCGGGAGATAGGAGACCGAAAATGATGAAGAGTAAAGTCGTAGTTGCTATTGTAGCCGATAACACCTAATTTTTTCCTATCTGATAATAATCATTCATTTCTTATATCTTCAACGAGTATGAACAAAAATACTGACGGACGGACAACGGCTACCGAAAATGGTAATTTCACCGTTGACAATCTCATTTCGCGGAAAGACAATCACCGCTCACCGGGCAATGAATAGATGCGACGCGGCGTCTCCGCAAATTTCGCGAAAATTATCGCGTCACCGCGCGATGTCCCGCGTAGTACGCACATTGATCGTCGTAGACAATAGCGTTTCGCGCGGGCAAAGTACCATCGCTCTGATGATCGTTCACCGGCAATGATTAACGCCGACTCCGACATCGTTTTCTCCCGCGATCCGTGGTCCCATTTTCGCGGCCGTAAACGCGCCACAAGTGGTACGTAAACCGGGCGCGCGGGGTAAGTGGATTGATAGGTCGTTATCGGATGAAAAGAAAAAAAAAAAGAGGTAGAAAGAAATAACGGAGAGGGAAAACGGTAGGAAAAGACAGAGGCAGAGGATATCGAGGAAGCTAGACAGAGGAGGAACTGTACAATAAGTCGGGCCCCGACAATAGTATACCGCGGGCGGTCTTTGTGATTCAAATCAATGTTTGTGATACTCGATGGCACGCTGCTTTTGTAGCGGTCGAGCTTTCGTTTAAGCGGATACGTAGTAGGTACCTGCGCGTCCGTACGTATCGAATACGCGCGAATTGAATGCTTCTTTCTCCCGATTTCCCTCTCCTCCGTCGAGTTTTTCATTCTATCCGCTCGACTCTGTCTCTCTCCCTTTTTCGCTGTCCCTTTTCTGTCTCTTTTTAATAGGTACGTTTGCACGAGGACGTCATTGTGTCGTTATTACGCGTGCATAATTGGATTTGCAGGTTGCCTGGTTCGAATAGAGCGCCGGTGAACCTACTTGGTTTCAATGCGCACCTTGCGCGCTCCTCAATTCTTGCGCTTATTCTTTGACCATTCATAAAAGCGCGAGATAAAATTCATACTTTCACGATAGTCTCACCGATAGACACACTGTCGTCATTTTCGTCGTAATGCGATTACAGAATGGAAGACGCCAGTTTTGTTGCCGAGAACATTTTTAAACGAATTTCACTTTCACGTCTCAATTCGTGAGAGGATCAAGGCTGAAATCGCGGAAGAATTTAAATGGGCCGAAGTCGCCGGATAAGAAGCGGGAATAGAGTTCTAAACGAAAGTCGGAGAGACCATTTTCGCGTATCGAAAGAGAAACCGCGAGGTGAGCGGCAGTACAATGGCGTTGTGTACGCTATTGTCGTTCACCATTATCTTCATCCCATTAACTGCGTTTATGCGAAGGCGGTCGACCTCCCAGTCGACCACGGTCGAACTGCCTATCGTTTCAAGAAAAAAGCCTCGGCCACCGGCGAGAAGGAACAGTGGATGGCAGAAGCGACGAGCGAAAGAGGTGAGAGGAGAGCGGCAGTAGTAGAAGAAGAAGAAAAAAAAAAAAAGAAACAACGGCGAGTGATGGAATTCGTGGGCGTGCAATTGCCAACAGGTGATACCATTGGGGCCTCCTCTTAGAGGTGGAATAATAAGAGAAAGGCGGATTGTGTGTCGGCGGAAAGAGAGAGAGGTAGGGAGAGAAATGGGGTGGAAATCAAGGGGGTGGCGGCGGTAGCGGCGGTGCCGGAAGGGTGGCCAACAAAGTCTTTATCGTTTCGAGGACCGATTACAAAGCTCGATTGTTGCCATTCTTCGTGATCCAAATAATCTCACTGCGCCGAACGACGGCGACGATCAGCAAGCTATATTGAGATTGCAATATCCATTCGTTCTTTTTTCCATTATTATCGTGGACCCATCAGGAATTCGAAATTTGATGCGTGCATCAGTACTGAAAAGCCCACATAATTTATGACGGATCTTCGCGACATTTTAGAGTAGGTACAATTTATGACGGGTATCCATAACATTTTACAGTAGATACAACTCGTACTTTGACATAATACCTAAGATTAGAAATCACGGATTATTGTTTCTCAAAATCACGGAACAGGAGGTATATTTACTATACCGTTATGACGTTAATTTGCACTTTTTTATGGTTTGCAATGTGCAAACAAGTAATTACGTGTACATTTTGATGATTTTTACCCTCAGTTGTACTTTAAGTGAGAAACGTGAACCCTTCTAATATTTAATCTACAGATATTTTCCCAAGTTTTATTGCGTCCTCTGCTTTTGACACGCAGTTGGCTAGGGAAGCGTGCAAGTAATACCTACCAGGTAATAGTAATTAGGATCGAAGTTTACAGTGTACGCAAGAGCCGTTTCGTCCCTTTTTTATAGCTCAACCCCGTAATTTCTTCCAAACTGATTTGACGTCGCGTTTTACACACGAAATAGAGATGAGCCCGCAGAACGAGAAAATAAGCAATTTATTGCCTCTTTCTAGCTAAAGAATCCGGTGGCCCTAAATCTCCGGTGGTATTTCCATGCGACCCATACAGTCGTATTTTTACTTCTTGCCAATCCATCCTAATTCCTCAGGCTCCTAAACCGTTGGCCAGTAAAACAAGAGGATAATTAAGTTGAACTCCCGGAAGTGCGAACCGACAAGTTTTCCCGAAGCACATTGCATATATCGACGAACTGATTGTGGGGCTAACGAACGCTACTTAATGATTTGTGCCAACTCGAATGACGAATGGAGAATGGGTATTGTTATGCGTAGCTTGCTTTCAGTATTACTTCTCGGTTCACGTGTTTAATTGCTATGCGATTAGGTTCAATTATCGGTATAGTCATTAGCTGCAGTTGGATAAACGTCTCGTTTTACTTTATTTCCGGAACTATCCTAAGTAAATTACATCCTAAGTAAATTATTTAAATCTCTCAAATTTAAATCAACTTGAAATGATGGACAGATAACTTTATGACAGACTGATTAAAAAAAGTTGAGGGGAGTTTAAAATCATTGAATGTCAAATGAAATTGCGGGCGTTATTAAGGCGTGAGGCGGGTGTCAGATTTTTGAACGCACGCCAATTAGCGCGATTACTGGCGACTGCCGCTAATTCTAATCGTCGACAATTTCTCACGCCGCGGCACGTAAACTTTCACGGTGAAAGGTGGCCCGGCTGGTAGACACGCAAGGGATCGCGGGATCGGGTCTTCGCGGGTTCTAAAAGACGACTTCGCATGCACAGGTGTACAAATAAATTGTGCGGAAATCCGATTGGCTCGGCTCCGGTTCTGGCTGCATCATCCTCCCTGATTGCTAAACGACGCGCGTGCAACTGGTCGCGCTCGCGCTCGCAACCAACCCGTTCCACGCCGCGGCCGATTATGCGCGTCCGCGCAAATCAGAATCTCATTGCGCTGTCATCCGATGCTTACACGGCTCGCGCGTATACGCGCCATTCTGACGACGTAATCTCTCGCTGCGAGCTTTGCGCCCGCGCGTTTTCTTTAACCTCCCATTTCTTTTACCTTTCCGCGGGATTTTTCACTCTCTTCGAAACTTATGCGTCGCGATGATGAAACCTCGGACCCTCTCGTATCGTCAGGCTAATTTAGAGCTCACCAATCGTGTCTCATCGCGGTCATTCGTTGATCCATTACGTTAATTGCAGAGAAGCACTTACTGGAAACCAGGCACGAATGGATGCAAAAAAACATTTTGGAACGGTTTTAATTCATAGCCGAATTGAACGTATAGCTCTGAATAAAAATAGTACCAAACAGAGTCCGGGACAATGTACGGTGTTGCTTTGTTCGAAATTAATTCACGTCAAACGATTCGGGGTCGGTATCACGGTCGGAATTCGACACGGACCGATTCTGCGTGTCAAAATGGCACGCCGTGCTGCAACCGGGAAATCACCGGTGCTCGATGTTACACTTAATCCGTGACCTGTCATCAGCGGCACCCAGGACGCGGTCCCATTCTCCCGACGCATTGCGATTTAGGAGGATTCGTTCTGCACTCTGAATGTTGCCCAACAGATGCTTCAAATCTAACGAAAATATTAAATACGTTCAAGTAGTGCAGTACATTTCTTCAATTTAATCACGCATTCACGTTAGTTAAGTTCGTCGCTACCTGTGCCGATGGCAATAGGAGAAAGATAGAACTGACAGATTTTATCGAGCGGAAGCGATTTCCTCTATAACGACACGTTTGGAACGCGATTCCCACGTTACAGCGTCGAGTCGCGCGTCTAGCAGGAAGTTGAGAGTCCCTGAGGCCGGGAACCAGGCCCCGTTTTTCGCAAGCTCCCCTTCGGTACAAACGGGCCCCATAGTTTCGCTCCACATAGTTGAGGTGAGCCTTCGAGGTAGACCGAGAAAGACGAGGGTTCGCTCGATGGATGGAGACTGGCCGTGGAGGGTGAAGGGGGCGGTGCCCCTCTCCACTGCTCGATATTTATTGCGGGGATGCGTGCCGACCAGATATTATTATTTGTACCGTGGACATAATTCAAACGGGTCGTTAAAATTATTTTATTACTTGTTCTACACCAGCCGCTCCCAGATTCCGCGCTGTCATCCTTCTCCGACCGTCTTCACCACCTCCGCGACTAATTCATTCCGCCTGTCTTACTAATATAATCTTTTAAGTCTTATATTCTCTGTTTCCAACAATATAAGTTATATATTTTAGCATAATAAGGGAAAAATAGGAATAAAAGTGCTAAAATACGATATTTATAATGGAAAATATGTACGTAAGGAACCGAATTATAAAACAAAAATCCCGGTTGGAGGGTAAAAGTAGAGAACTTGGGAAGAAGTAACCACCGGCCGACACTTGCAGCCATTCCCGAAGTCCCCAGCTGAAAGTTCGATCACGAGGAGCGAGCGAGCGAGCTCTCGTTCCAGCGTCATTATCCGCAAAACACGTTCCACGGTGTATCATAATGGAAGGTGAGCGTCGGTCAACGGCATGGGCGTACCTTGCCGAACTCATCTTCTTTCTCGTCGCTCCTGTCTCTTCAGGACGCGTAAAGTGGCGTGACGAGTGGCCCCGAAAGAGCGAAGGGTATGCACGGGGACACTTCAGTTACTCTCCGGGCTCTCCCCCTCCCTCGGCGCACTGTCGTGTCGAGTAACTTAAAGTCGTATCAATCTCATTTATGCCAATTTCGCGTCTGCTCGAGCCCTCCGCCTAACCCACTTTCTAGGCCCGTGCCCCCGTTCGAACACGTCATTGGCGTGTCTGACACGTTTTCCAGCCGGAGAATTTTCATGACAATCGGCCGTGTAGCTGGCAGCGCAGAGTGAAGAATAAAAAAAAGATATGGAAGAAAGGGCCAACGAGAAGATCTCCATGGTGCGTCGCGACACGTTCCTGGGTATGCAAATCGACCACGGGAGGAATCGGTCGTCGGGGTCGATTTATTTCGCGCGCCACGCCGCCGCCGCGCCGCTGTGCCGCCTGCTCGTCTCTCGATTGATTATTCAACGATCGAACCCGTTTGTCGACTCGATTAATCTTCGTGAAAAATGTGACGATTCCCGAGCTACCTAGTACCAGCCCCGGCGGCTGCCGCAACTGAGAGGGGGAGGAAATAATTTAGCGAGCCGCGTGCACGGCAGCGCGCTAATGAGCGCGTCGACCGAGATCGATGATAAATAATTACACCCGGATTTGCTAATTTTTCAGCCGGCTCGATGCTGCGCCCGCTCGTTGCTCGTTGCTAATTTTCATGACAACTGGAGGGGAACTTATTTGCAGATATTCGAATAAGCGTTCCGGAACCGTTTAGCGACGCTATTTAAAATCTTTTCTGTCCGCGTCACTTGGCAATGGCGAGACGTCTATTAATATAGTTTAAATCTACCTCGGATACCTTGCGTGTATACATAAAGGAGGAGTAGAAGGGTAAGAGAAAAGATCGAGGTGCAAAGTAGCTATCTTCGAGGCAGACGGCAGCCACTCGACTGCATAATTTCAAATACACAATAAATTGCTGTTCTCGAGCACAATGCGCAACGTGGCGCGTCCTCCTTGGACGAGTTTGGCACGATTCATCGAGGATCACGATCCGAGGTACGGTACTGGCGTTCAGTACGACTTGCAAGGTTCGGATCGCGCGTCAAGGACGAAGGGTACACGCGGTAAGGAAGGGTAGTAGGTACCCTCGTCAGAATCGTCATCGAGGTGACAGGTAAATATACAAGGGAGCTCTATCTAACCCTGGCAAGGATGTATATAATGTATACCCACGAGCCAGAAGACGATCCGTGGGGTATTCGAGCGACGGGGGTAGGAGGGTCGGGTCTCGAGTCCTTGCAAGTAAACGAGGATTAAATCCGAGACCGTCTCGTTTTATTCGAGATCGGCCGTCGTCTATTGTGACCTAGAAGAAATCGTGCGTGTAAGACGAACGCCACGATTAATGTTCGACTTTCCATCGCATAAAAATAGAAACGGCGAGACAAGCCAAAATGGGGTCGGTTTGTATCCAAGACTACCTGTTAACGAAATGAACATCTCCCCTTTTTTTTTACATAACTTTTATGATGTTCGAGGGCATTAAATGCAAGTTTTATGATGATTGCGTGCATTAAAGCGAAATATGCTACGTATAATCTCAACACCTTTCAATTGAAAAGAAGATGTAAAGTAAATTTTTTCACAGAAGTAAAAATGTGCTATCAAAATATTTATAGATATACTAAGGAGATGATTCGTGATAAAATTGATGATAACATAGACGTGGTTGAAACCAGTCTTCCCCATTTTCCTTAATTATAATGATTATGACGGGTGAAAGAGTACGATGTTCGCCGAGCGCGAGTTATGGTTCTACGGCTGCGTAGTCAGAATACGCAATTTGCACAAATCGATCGTTCATCCGGTAAATGACGCGTGGTCATTAGTTTGCAGCCGCTGGAAACCGCTGGCAAGAACCATTCGGCACTCCTCCTTTACTCGCCATCTCTCTCTCTCTCTCTCTCTCTCTCTCCCTCGCGAATATACTAATTCGTATGTGGTTTCCACGCGTCATTACGTTCGTCGGTCGCAATACTCGCCTACGCCGGCACGTACTGACATAATTACGTCAAACAATGAGAAAGAAAGGAACGAACCGTAATCGCGAGAACGGAAACCAAAATGTGATTAAGTGGAAATAAAGAGAAGATCGAGCACGGAAAAAGGAAGAAGGAGGATGAATCAGAGCTGAGCAAAGGAACGATGAGTAGAAACGGGGAGTAGACGAGAAAGAAGAGAGGCCGAGGAAAACAGAAGGTACAGAGAGGCGGGAAAAAGTGTACGTATACCCAGCATCCAACCGCTGTTCCTATCTCGTTTCACCGCTCGTGTTTCCGTCTCCGTCGGGCTGGCGTGAGGGGTGGAAGCCATCTGCATCGCGATGAATGCCACTAACCACCCTGCGAGCACCCCTGAAAACCCCCTTCACCTTCGTTTCAACCCCTGTGCGAAGCGGCCCAGCCGGACCCGCTGCCATGGGTTCTCAGTCTGACGCATTGTACTGGCATACTGTGTTTTGATATACTTTCAGATGATCTCGTACAGCCAAGATTTTCTTCCACAGTCTCCATGTTGAATGGATAAATAAAATTTGCATAATTAACTTTGATATCCAGAGAAATGCTAGAAGTTTATCAGAGGAAACAGATCGATTGCTTATAAAAAATAATTGGAAACGCACAAGGAGAAAAAAAAAAACGATGATTTATGATGACAATAATGCCGAAAGGGTGCTAGTTCTATCTCTGTTCTCAGTGTGTTCATCGCAGCGTCTCGGAGAGCTTTATTACCGCAGGGTGATGATTTGCAAAATAAGCCCTTCTGTTCGTTTGACTTTCACCAGCTTCCCAAAGTCGGCCAGCTTTATCAAGTGTATGAATTAAATTGCCGTTTTATTACCCATGGGGAAGCACGAAGGGCAACCACCCCCTGTTCTCCTCTCCAGCCCGAGCTAGATTATTCAACTTTTAACCCTGCAAAATTTCTAATATACGCTGAACGAAATTCATAATCGTTAACGATCGCTGCTCAATCTAGATTTCAAATTAAATTATTCAACACTTTAAATACGGATGAATTAAAACTTCGGATGTCCTGATTTGAGCTTCACTCTTTGAAGTTTGATACATTAAACTTAGATAAATAAGGTAAGATATATCATACGTGGTTCTACGAGAATAAAACTGAACGAAGCGCAACGTCGTCGCGTCGAATGCAAATTCATCGAACATCGGCGACTTCCGAAAACGCGAACACGATTTCCGCATTATGTCGAGCACGTAACGACGACTGTTACGAATCGCCACTCTAAAATCCCCTGTCGGATTCTAAACACACCCTTTACATACCGTCGACCGATCCGTGGGTGGGTTTAAGGGGTTTAAGGGGTTGGTGACACGAGGGGGATTTCCACTGATCGATTGTACGTCACTCGAAACGTTTCTTGGACCACCTTTCGAAGTTTTAGCCTCCGCGACGCGATCGACGAAAATTCACGTATTCGAAATTCAACCCCTCTTACCGAATCGGCGATTTTCTAATTGTGAATTCTTGGAGAATACGTTATAGGCCGAGGAACGGTTAACGGTAACGTCGATACCATGTTTATCAGGCTTTCAGTCGTTCGCGTTTCGCAAACAAACACGCTTTCAACCCTCTGTCGAGTGTTTGCACGGTCCCTGTTTATCGGTGAATTATAGACAAGGCTTGTTTCATATCGCCATCCCTTGCGCGACATACTTAATCGCCCCATTTCGCGCACGCACCGCTGATGGTAGATTAGAAGGAAAAAACGGTCGGTCAAAGAAGAAGAAAAAAGAAAGATGGCGCCGATCAACAGAGGCCAGGGGGTAAATTTGAAAAAGTACTCCCTCCTTGTTCAACCTCTTTGCTTCCGTACCGAACCTGTTCACGTCTCTTCATCGTCGCGTTGCGTCGTCGCCGCCCCGCGTTCTCCCTGTCTATCTTTGAGCGCGGCAATCACGGCGGCTGCAATTTTTATGAAGTCTTCGTCGGGTCTTCGAGTTCTTGAATAATTCAGGGTCAAGCGGCGTGGGCGAGAACGGCGCCTGCGCAGTCGGCTGGCGCGGCGCGGGTAGTAGGTAATACGCGGTGAATTTTTTGGTCGAGCACGCTGAAAAACTCGCCCCGCTCGTGCGCGCCACTTGTGCGATGCTTGAACGGTCCACCACTTTAATAATTTCGTGGTACGTCGAGTAGTTGCGAGGTGGAAATAAAATAGGGAACCACCCGGAGTCGTTGCTGCGCCGAAAAATTTGTTCCCCCTCTCTCTCAATCGTACTTCCTGCTGGTTCCTCGTTTCCTTTTTTTTTCTCTCTCCACCCTTTACCCCGCTGGCAACCCTCAAAATCAAAGAATACGTTGTTCGCTAATATTTCCCGGCGAATAAAAAAAAAAAAGTGCCTCGGCGAGCCAGTCGAACCGGCATTATATGTTATAACGAACCATCTAACGCTCGTTGAAAAATAATTATCTTTGAAGGATCGTCGGCTCTCCCGGCCGTTTTGCATCATTATTTCGTACACCAGCTTAAGGCTAATTGCCGAGTAATTGTTTAAATAACCAGGCTGGAGGGAGAATATGAGAAGCAAGTTCAAATGAGTATCCGGTTCAATATTACGCTCTGTTATACAGTATTGCTTGATAATACCATTTGTAGTTTAACAATTATTATTTAATGATAAAAAGATTATGCACATTAGGAAACATAACTTGTGCAATAAGGTAAATCTGCGGCTGACATTAACCTAGCACGTATATGACAGAATACACATACATACACATGAGGTAATAGATCAAGGACTCTGTTATAATCCTTTAACTATGACCGTAATCTCGGCTTTACGTGCTATGGCTAGGATCATTTGACTCCTGGATTAACGGGTAATTAGCAGAACATGAGACGAACACTCAAGTCTCTATTCACACATAAAAATCTTTTTTTAAAATTAATTTTTTTTATTGAAGTTATATTTTTCGATTCTTTTGCGTATGTAAAAGGAATGAGTAATGCATTCTTCATGATTTATATACATTTTTCATGATTTCGCATTGTGTAGTACAATCGGGCGTGTATAGATTGCCCATGAAAAAATAAATCGAAAATATAGAATAATGATTTTTCTCTTCAGATTCCGTTCTCGAGGAAATGAACATTATAAACGTTTTGGCATAACTAATGGTATAGTAGCATAATTAATAGTCTGAAAATAATGCGTAATAAAACTTGTATTAAGCAAAAGTGGCATTTAGTTTGCCTGGACATAAACGACTAGTGTGCCAACAGAGAGTTGGGAATTCGATTAACAAATGTTAAGGCTGAAGAGAAGAGAAATCGTGTTTTAAATCAATAAAGATATGAAGTTCTACGATTCGAATATTGTGAAGTCGGTCAACCCTTTAGTTAGGGAATTTCGCTAGGTAGACAGAGATTTAGGATAATTCCGGTCTAGGGGGATAATTGAATGGTCACTTCGTCGAATATAGGGAAGGATTAACCGATGCGCTCACAAAGGATTCTTGCTACACAATAAATCAATGTAACGATCGACATGATTACCTATTGCTGAATCCCAAGTCAATCAGTGAGCGTGACCTGCTTCCATGAATTTCTATTATTCCCGGCAAAGATTTACAGAATCAAACCAGTACTAAAGAATCGCTAACGCATTTCACGTCCTTGAAACTTCTTCCAAAGCGGGAGAAAAGGATTCCTTGCATTGAATTCCGCAGTTCAGGTCTCGATCAATGTTTTAATTCTGATTAAATCGAATTTTCTATTTATGCCGATGAATTATCGTCGCGTTGATCGACAGTCTAGTAATCGAGTGACCATAGATCTACTGTGTCCGTGTAATTTTTGCAAATATTTAAAGGCTTTAGAAACGGAAAGATCAAGGTGGCAAAGGGTGTCAGAAGACAGCCACAGGAAGCAAAGCGTCACGATGACGATGCGAGCCTTCAGATAGGAAAAGATAAATGAAAATCGAGTTCGTCGACAAAAACCGATTGATCCCTGAGAGAGTTCGTGTTAAAGGAGGTGGGACAGGGCGGGGGGTTGGTGAGGTTGTAGGTGAGGCTTGCTTCGGAGGACGATGGACATCGATCAGGGAACCGACGTAAGGACGGACGTCCCTTCGTCCTGCGGAGGGGTTGATGGATGCGAGATTACAGCGGCGGGGACACTCGTTGACACCCCGTGATGTATCACCCGCAGCCTCCGCCTAGTAGCTGGGCTACTTACCACCGGGAACGGGAAACTCGTGGCCCTTCACGAGAACGAAAAAGAGAAGTCGCGCCCTCACGCCTCCTCCATCTTTTTTCAGTCGCCCTCGCGTGGCGAATTAATCCCAACTCGATTTTAATCTTAATCGTTCTTCGCCGCCAACCAGGCGTATACGCATGGTGATGAACATGAATTGAAAATCCGACACTGGGCTTCCACATTAAAATGTGCATAACACATACGTATACCACGTCGCAAATTTTTCTCCGTTACGAACAATGTGGATGCAGCATTACATGTTCAGAGTGAAACGAACGTGCGCCAGTCAGTGCCACTTCGTACGGAAATATTCGACGATAGAAAAGGGGGGTGGCGAGTCGGAAGGCGGTAGAGCGGGAAGAAACGCGAAAAAGAAGGACAGGATAGAGGGTAGCGTAGATAAGTCGGGGTTGTCGGGGCATCTGCTTTCTTTCGTGCTTCCGGCCATCTTCTGCCACCCCTTTCGTCCTTCTTTTCGGGGTGGAAACGGCTCCGGTCCATTCTCGGCCAGGCGTTGTATCGGGCCAACATACCGAGACTCGTGCCCTGGTGCACACAACAAACAGGAGGTGGGCAGCAGGAAAGAAGAGAGAGAGAGAGAGAACGAGAGAATGCGGTGGATGGCGGAGCGGGCGAAGAAGAACGTGCTGAATAGAAGATTGGAACTCTTTCTGCGGTGACGGCGCTTCTTCCGGCGGGGTGGCTGATAGTGCCGGCTATTTCCGGTGGCCACCGTGACATTGCTATCGTCGAGCAACGTCTGCTATACCCCCGAGGCCATCCACGTTAAACGTCCTGCTCGAAGGCTCGTGTGTACCGTCTTTCCGACGCCCACCCCCTCCGTGTATACGTATTTTTGCATCGGAGAACGCGGATTTTTGCCCGACATTCGTACCACATTCCTACGGCCTAAATTCTGAATACTTCGCGCAATGGCAAAGACGTTTTTAATAATAACGGCGGCCCCCACCCCCTCCAGACTTCTTACATTGTTCCTTATTGTTTTTTGAATCGTTTCTATCACGGGAGATTCATCAAGAAAACATGTATACTATACACGACTCGTAGATCAAAACTGTTTTTCATCCACAGCAGTACCTGAAGAACTGTGACGAACGTTTTTAATATACAGGGCGTAAGTAGATGAGTGTTTGGATATCGTGCGACGAAAGTGAGATTCTGTATGGAAATTCTAACCGCAATCAATGGGCAGATATAGCGTCGCAGTGATCAAAGTGCGAGATAAGGACGTTTACCAACGTTGCAATTGATCGGTAGAAAAGATATCACGAGAGATATCGCGACGTCCATGTGTGTACACACCTTGACACGAGGCTGCACTTCGCGGCTTATCGGTTATCGCGTATCGAGCGCCCTGCAGTCCGACGAGCTCTCAGACATATCGTAACCCGGCCGAACATCGACCCTTCGATTATGTCAGTTTATCGCGGGCGTCCCACGGACAAAGGAGACGCCTCATCACACGGAGAAACATATTCTTGAATGATCTCATTCTAAAAAATTCCCTCATTCAATACGTGTGAATTATTCTTGTAAATGCAAATTGACGTTACTTAAAAAGGGTAATACATTCGAATTGTATGAAAGGTCAATCGATTGTTTCACGATTAAAGAAGTTCACACTATATTATAGACTTTTCTAATGTGATATTTACAAACAGAAAGTTTCCTGCGGACTAACAGACCGGCATGAGAACCGGCAGCCCAATTATTGAACGGAACCGTGCTGGGCCTGAGTCTCGCTGCTTCAATTTCTGGTAACCAAAGCCCCGGCGCGGCATGCCGAGGACTAACGGTTTGGTATTACAACATCCAACGATACGTGCACGCAATCTGGAAGGACGATGTACGGATACCGCGAGTCCCAGGTAGTCCTGGCCGAGGGTATTCAGCTGTCAATCAGACCACGCCGAATCCTGGCAGTTCTGGGGAACATCTGCTCTTGGAGAACGCGATACGTTGGCGGACGGGGGCGTTGCTTGCCCCCATGTTCCGCTCTCTTTCGCTACCCACCCCTTACTCTTCCTCCATCGCTTATTTCATCGCATCGTTGCACAAATTCTTTTTGTACAGTTTTATTGGTAACATTAATAGCGATGAAACGTTAAGACCAAAAACGTGATCTTGAATAACAAAATGTCACAATAAATCAATGCAATACTTGTGACACCCTGAATAAGAATTTCTAAGATAATTAAAATTAAATCTTATTCAATCGTGTTTTTAATAAACGTTTTTGGGCGATTGTGACGCGAGACGTACTTGACGAAATTGTTTCGAAGTATGCTGGATTACGATTTGGACGTTTTCAGATTCGCACCTCGCATTTAGCCGGAATTGAATGACGCCGAGGCGAGGGGTAGCTTCCAGCAGGCTGATTCATAAGAGACTGGCATGCGATTAGCTCCTGTTTGGATCCATTTAGCATTCGGCCAGCCATTAACGACCGGTCGATACACCGGAATCGTTGAACTTGCAATCGAGACATCGCTGTCCTTCAATAGGCTCTCCCGCGAGTAATGCCTCTGCGGCCGAGGGCCTTTTATTCGACACTTTCGATAATCCGCCCGGGAATTCCGTCGCGTCAAAAGCGAAGGACAAATTGAGAATTGATCGTGCTTTGTTTTCCCACTCCGGCAACATCGATCTGACCCTCTTTCATTGATTTCGCGACTCCCTTGTAACGGATTCGAAACAAGAAACAGTAGTAGACCGGAGTTAAAAAGAAAGGATTCTTCCTGTTCTTCGATACCGTTTCGAGGCCGGCTGACAATAAAGGTCACTGTTCTGAATGGATCTAAAAATTGGTTACTTTCCACTTTTTCTGCCGACATCGAGACAGGAGTTCATTCTAGAGAGCGGCGACGCGTTTCATCCAGATTTCGTTCAATGGCCGCGTTAACGAGTTACGATTGAGCACGGTGACACCCTTCTATCCAGGAATACACGCTTCTTCCCGTAGCTGTCGACCTGTCTTTCGCTGTGTCTCCTGGCCCGCAATCTTCTGCTCCTTTTCACCCTCCGAACGGTAGCGTAGGAATCGCCTTACGGCTCCAGGTAATTTCAGGTACGAAGGGGATGTAACACGACACCGAACACCGCCACCGAAAAACGTTTCACTCCTATTTTTTCCTTCTCCTCTTCATCTTCCTCTTCTTCGTCCCTCTTGTTCTTTCTTCTTAATTCGGGGGATTCAGGGTCCCCGTGACGGGACACGGTGGAGTTTCGGTTCGACGACCCCTTGAATCCAAGAGCAGCGCTGCTCCCGATTGCCCGCTCGCTCGTTCGTTATTCCGGCAAAAAAAGGAGTCCGATGAGACAAAGACGGTGGAAACGATGGCGCGGCGATCCGATATTTTCACTGGTTTCACACAGCGCGGCCGAGCCCTTTTCACCGCCGCGCCGCCGCCGTGCCGCGTGGAAAGCCACAGGAGACCTTTCGTGGAAATTGCGAGAGCCTGTGGGAAGCTGTGAATGGAGCCGCGCTCCTACCTGATTGCCAAGATACCGGGAAACGCGGTCTTCGAGTTTCGATGAAATTTATGACCACGATTCGCTGACAGTTTCCCCGACTTTTCTATTCGATGAGAAAAAAGTCCTACCTTTTATTACCCACGATTCTTCTTGTTACCAAATTGATCTGGAGCGGGGTTGCCAAAATTTCGTTCGGTCTCCGGAGGATCTGTTATATGTCTCCTGTTTCAGGTTACACGTGGCTCTGAATTTTCGTGGTAATTTAAAAGAAGAATTCGCAAAATAGAAACGGAAGTGAGTGGTGCGATAATAAATACAGATTATCGATAATCTCGGTGCGGGGCGAGGTTGAAATGAATGGCGGTCAGGAATTTCATTCATGATCGTTGGGCGGTCATCTCGGAAGGACATCTCCGGACGGCGACACCCGACACCTCGTCGGAACGAGAAAATAATCGTGGAAAAACAGTCCCCATAGAATTTCGCTTCTTTTCAATGTTCGAGCTGAAAGGGGACGCGGCGGCCGCGAAACACGCGATGGAGAACACTGTTAAGGATCCAAGCCAGCGGATCATTTTATCTTGAATCCGCGCGAGCAAGGAGAGTAGCTTAATGAACGAGTCGCATCAACGAATTTGATTTTCCGGATCGGAGGCCGCATTCGGAGGCGATCACGCGGAAAGCGCCGGTCCATTTCGAACGAGAAATCATCGATTTTCCAGACACTGATCTCGAGTCTGTCCCGCGAACGGTAGCTACGGTCGCTCTCGTCGGCCGCTTGCCTTGCCAAATTTCTCTTCCACGATAGAATTCTTCCACGGCATCTCGGCGGACGCGACGGTTCGACAGCCGATCTCGTGGAAAATTGAAAAATGATCGAGAGAACGTGGCCGGCCGTTTGAGAGACAGCGAGCCCCCGGGTTTCCGGCGTACCGTAGCGAAAATCTGCGAAGCATGCGTCTGCGAGCGTTGCACAACCCTAGTGCAACGAGTTAACGATTTTTCTCCCCACCAGGCGAAAAGAACGGAAACGAGTTCGGAACGAGTTCGAGGCCCGCGTCGACAGGTTCGTTATCGCGACGGACCCTTTGTTTGCCAAGCGGTTATTCTTACTCGCGCGACTCTACTCTACTCTACTCTGTCTCTCTCTCTCCGTTTCTGCGCTGTTCCTTCGCAAACAGCCTCGCGCACGGCCTCTCATCTTCTCGGTTCTCTCGCAGTGAATAGGTGTGCCACGCCGCAGGACACCAGCAGCCGGCCAGGACACAGGTGGCACTGGTGACGATCCGCTCGTCTACGGACAGGATCTCTTCTAATCTCAGCTTGTCAGGACGACGGGATTAGGCTCATTAACTCCTGCAGGACACCCTCCTTTCCCACGCGTCTCCCCTTCTCCTCTGCTCCCAGTGTGAACTGAACAATATTTTTGCTCACGAATTCTCATCTCTTTTTTTCACATATCATGCGAGATTGCGCTTTATGTTTGAAATACACACATATTATTTAGTCGGCGAATATTACGCTTCTGCGTATCTCGTTATTAATGAAAATAACAGAATTTCTTCTTAAATAGGTCCATTTTACGATTTTACGAGTATAAAATTCGAATTAAAGTAGCGCAATGGTCGTATAGGATTTTGATCGATGTATAGACATTTGGGGACAATGAAGCGCGCGTTGATACCCGGACGAATATGCCGGTGTAATTTTGCAGCGGGCCGTTTATCCCACGTTTCGATGGTTCCCGTTTTTTCCAACATCAACCCCTTCCCCCCGGCCTCGGCCGAACCACGCCGCGCACGTGATTTATGGCGCACGGAAAATCATCCGCGTATACGTATACAATAATGTAATCGTCGATACGCTGACGAGCATTGACGGGCAACGAAAAATTTTCAGAAAACATTGGGAATATACAGTACACATTTTGCGGTGAGCTATAACGAAAATAATTTCCCATGTGACACACTGTCCGTCGATTATTTTATTCTCTAGCAACAGGTGATCACTCTCTTGCCATGTTTTTCTATAGCGAACAGTCCGTAAACAAACGGCGATAGATGCGTGGGCGCGACGAAAAACCGATGCACCGATTCACCGACGATATGATCGAACTATAATCTGCCACACGACGACTTCCGGGGCTCTGTCCATGATGGGTACGATTTCTAGCGACAAACTCCTTGAGCAATTCCAAACACTCCACCGTTTACATAAATATTCTCGAAACATGAAATGGTACAGCGGGGATCGATGTTCTCTTGGTAAATCTTCTCAAAAGACGGTATCCCTATGTAAAAACAACAGTTCCGCATTTTTAGGACAAGCGGGCAAACAAAGGCGCCAACCCGAGAACCATCCGAGAGGGAATATTTTTTCAGCGACCCTCTTTAGACGAAAAGATCGCGCGAGCTGGATCTACGATCCCGGTAAACCGTATTATCCCGCCGGATCTCGTGTTCCACGCGCAGATCTTGCCAGGAAGAGAAAAGATCAGCGCGTCGGGACTAGCTAGTCGCTTGTAGAACGGCGAGAGCCAAGTTCCTCGGATACTCCTTCCTCGTGGAAGATTTTCCCGAAGGGCGAGGTTGGTGGAAGGAAAAGCCTATTAGTCGTGAGGATCCGAAGGATCCCCCGGGCAGAGGAATACGCCGGCCTAGCGAATCGCAAAATCCTGACAACAAAGGACGCTCGCCGCGTACTTTCGAAAAACCGCGTGCTTTCCGAACCGAACGCTTCGCTCTCGTTCTGTTCCGTTCCGTTCCTACTCTGCCGTCGACTTCTACCTCCTCTTTCCTGGCGTCTTTCCACCTGCTCAAAGCATAAATCATGCCTCGCCGGGTCGTTCGAACCGAGAGATCGGTTTGCAGGTGTCTCGACCGCCAAATTTCATGGCTCTCCGAGGACCAGCGTGTTCTTACGCCTTCGCTGTACTCGCGATTTCACGCTGCCCTCCAGCGAAGAAGTCTTCTCTCCCATCCATCTATTTCTCTGGTTTTTGCACTGAGGCGATGTCCTAAGTAACTGCTCGTTTCTTCGTGATGCGTAGTTGCAGAAAACAGTTCCAAGTTCATCGCTAACGTAATAGTAAGCTGAAAAACTATGACAATATCGAATCGCTTGGAACTTTCGCAATTGAAGTCAATTTTTCTCATCCATCTTCAACTGTCTCGGGACAAACAACATATTAGCAAAAATCTGTACGGCAATTATTGTTTTCTGGCACAAGATCTTTCGTTTTGGTGTGTCTAATTGAGACAGCGAGCGGACGTTATCTTGAATCTCGGCTCGGAAAAAGAACCGTGGCGGTAGCCGTGAACAAGTCTCCGACCCGTCGATATTACGATTAATTTGCTCGTAAATTTTCACGCCGGGGTGTTCCTGGAAGCCCCGAAGGATAATTTATATATTTCTCGGCCGACCTGGTCCACACCTGGCATTCTCAGCAGGCAGTTTACCTGAACGGAACGACCCAGACAGCATCGCGCCGTCCTTTAGACTGTGATCTACTTTTTTCACTTTCGCTGCTTTTTGTCGATGGTTTCACAGATTTTTTACACCGAGAAAAATATTTAAGTAACAATGAATGTGCAAACGTTACCGAGGCACTAGCTGAATAAATGAAAGAAAGAAAGATCTGCTAATCGTTGCACTGATTTATAAATAGAGAACTTCCTGTACATTTTCTTAGGAAACTTCATAAAAAAAAGTTTCCCTCCTTCCATAAAAATTCCACAGAACTGAAGAATCGGCATGGATCGAATATCTTTTAAGAGGTTTGGAGCAGCGTTCGAGGAATCGTTCTACGGCCTTGAAATGCCAGAACGAGTGCAACGAATCGCGGGTAACGCACCTTTCCGCCCGAGTTCCGCATCCGTCAGAAAGTTTTGCGGATCTACGAAGGGTGGGAGGGAGGTCGGGGGGGTGTTGTTAGGGACCGAAGCGGGCAACCCTCGTTCGTGGAACCGTCACGAGATTACAGGGAAAATCCTCCTGAAAAAACTTTTCTCGCAATAACTCATCTTTGCTAGATCAAGTGTAAAACGTGCGGTAATTGTCAACGAGAGAGGGTTCACTATGCATGCCGGAAGGGTAGCTGCCAGACAAGATTAGAGGGTAGAATGTCGGCACGTCAAATGTTTATAAACGCGTCGTCATCCGATTTTCACGGCTTGCAATGCGCTACGAGGTGATTCGATTTGCGTTTAACGAAGCGGAATCGATGCGGGCATTTTTCAAATCAAATTCGCCTCTTCTACGGTATGTCTTTGTAGTGATATCAGAATAGTATCGTTCTCGAGATTATTAAATTGTTTAACTAAAGTAGAATTAAAATCTTACATCTTCATTAATTCGGTAATATAATAAGAAATGTGGTAGAAACTGCAAGATGACATGTTTGAAGATGTTACAAGAAATAAGGAAGAATGAATTGTGTTCAAAATTTAATCCACAAAAGTGCGAATAATTAATGAGTTTATTAATAAATTGCATTTAATTGTCAATTGTAAATACGTGGGATGATTGAGAAAAGAAAGACAATTTTCTGAGGGACTTAACATTTGTCCTTAAACGGGGTTCCGCCCCAAAGGAAGTATCAAAAGCCATGGGCGCTATTTAAACGAATTTCCAATAAGAAGATCGGCGGGAGCTAGGTTGACTTTCGACCGACTTCGGAATCAAGATCAAGAGAGACGGGCGAACAATCGTGGCCCGTTTCTATGAAGTGTGCCTGCCAGGGTGAATGGAATTCGCGATGAAAAGGACGCACGCGTCTGTGCAGGCGCGCGCGAGTTCGGCCCTCCTTTTTTTCGGGAGAAAACGAGGCGCGCCGAAGAGCGTCGCGTTTTTCATACGGTTCTCGATAGACGGCCGTAAGTGCATTCACCGTGCAAATCGGGTTGCCTCGAGAGTGCAACAATACGCAACAGGTGAGGAGGAGAGGATCGGTACGCGTTCAATGGCAGGTGAAGTTTCTTTTTCGAACACCAATAAGTACTCGAGATCGTGCCCCATCCGATTGCTTAAGGAATTTCGCGAGGAGACGTTTCTTCTCGATCTCCTGGGAAACATCCATCGTTAAATAATCAATTCAATAATAATATTTCTATGGAACTCTCATTTCAATATCAATTTCTCTGCAAAGTTCTGGACTAATAGAATCCTCTAGGTAACGATTTATGTGTATTAAAATCATAGATCATGCTGAATACCTAAGCATATCTGGACAATAAAAAATTGATATACACTTTGAAAAAAATATCATTACTTTAAAGGAGTTATATAAATTATGACAGATTTGAAGTGACTGAAATGCAGAAATATTTTTCTGTGGCTGGGTTTGTGATTAATCATTCTTGTTACCACGAAGTAAAACTAGGTCCAAGAAAGACAAAGAGGGTAGATGATTAAGGGCAAAGGGCATGGATAAATGGAGCACCTGCGGGCGAGGATGTTGATGCATCTGTCGGCGTTAATTAACGGGCCATTAATTATCCGAAATGGACCAATTAGGGAGATGGTCTTGTTTCGAGCTATCGTGTCCGACCCAGGAACCTCTTTAAGAACTTCGAGTAGCATGAATCACGTGACTTAACACCATGGGAATTTATTAACGCGTCGAAACTCGTAATCCCCGCAGCTTCTTGAAAGACGTTCGATTTTTCTACGAACGTTCTTATGAAATTCCAGTTATGCGAATACTTTGTCAAACGTGTCATGCGAGTATTCTTGGAACATCGGTCAAAGTTCAAGCCCGAGAACGCGGGAAGAAAACAAGCGCGTGAAAAAGATTCGTTTTGCGTCATAGTCTTCGCTCCATCGTAGAGCAGAGTCTTTTAAGTATGATAATTTATGACAGTCGTCTGGTTAGGGACGATGTCACGCTCGAGTCAGCGCTGTCTCTTCGTGATACGGATAAACAACCGAAGAAAGCAAGAAAAATGTGCTCGTACGAGATACCTAATCGATTACCACGATTCATGGGTCATCCTTGAATTCTTTCATATGGACATGTACGAAGGCCGTAAAAAAAGGAATCGCATTTCCATCTCTGGTTCTGGCATTGTCCACGTATTGTCGACACTCTGAAATTAACCACGATATCGCTAACCCTTCGCGAGTTTGCGTTTGAAAGGTAGTTTCTTATCGAATCGAACAATCGAGATACCCTAATCAGTCACGGGATCAACAGTATTCATGCAGCGGAAGGCGGAGCACAAAGGACAAATTAAACAGTTCCATCGGCGGAGAATTCCAGCAACCCTCTCGCCGTGTATACTGTCATTATCTGTCCATCGTAGTTTCCTCGCCCTCGCGTCCGGACTTCTCGTAATCGGCTGCGAATCAAGATGGACTCGAGCAGAGGGTTGTGCACCCTCTGTCAAAGTATATGTACATCGACGCGGAGAAAGCGACCCGGACCCGTGAGCGGAAACTGGATCCTTTGAAGCGAGCCTTTAAATGTCGAGGAAAACTAGAACATTTCTGACAATTTCTTTCTTGTGCGTCGTGATACTTTCAAGGGACGTTCCCCGCATGCAGGCTGCCACACTGATTGGAAAAGTGCACTTAAAATTAGCTCAAAGAGTGCTCACTTCATCACAAAATGTTCGATATGATTTGTGTTCAGAATATTAAAAAAATTGGTTCTTATTAATGTCCAAGTATGAAAAGTAAGAGGATTGAAGAACATTGAAGATCGATCATCGTCCATGGTTATAAAGAAATGAGGCAGTCTTAAGCAGCTCGGATCCGGAGGGCTTCTGGAAACCCACGAGACAAAGCTCGTATAAAAGCGCTATCTCGGTGAGATCGATCGATCCCGAGGATCTCGAGCGCCCCGCAGCTAACAAAGAGGAATTTCTTTGGAATCGGAGAAACAAAAAAGCGCGCGCGACTGGTGCACCGGTGGAAATCGATCGATCAGAAAAGGGGTTCCCGCAAAAGTACCGGCACCCTCGAGCGAGCACGCGGGGCAGTGGACGACGCGGCGACGCGGTCTGGATAAGCAGGTAGAAGAGCTGGATTGCGTACAGAGATTAGATCTAGTCCGTGATTCTGTCCGGATCCTTACACAGGAATAACTAGAGGAAAGTAGGGTCCTGCGAATAGAAGCGAGCGGGAAAAACAACAATCATCACGAATGGAAGGAAGGAGGAGGACGGCCGGTCGTAAATGAAAAAAAGGTGGAGTAGAGTAGTAGGGGGTGAAGAAGCATTCAGTATCTCGAGTAAGTAGAGATTTCCGGAGGCTGCGTGCACGACCCACCTCTCACCCCGTCTATTCTTACCTGGTGCCTCGACCCACCCCCTCGTTCCTCGACGTTCCACCTCTACCTAGGCCCGATCGCTACGGCTTACCTATGGGAAAAATCTACATTGAGTCGAGCGAGCTCGATGAATGGAGGGCAGAGAGGTGGCCGGCTCGCGGCGGAATCTTTTGTGAGCCGGATTCCTTCTGTCGTGTCCATCCGCTGCAACAACGTCCTGTGGGCCGCGCCACGACAACCCGAGGCCCTTCCTGGAGTCCGCGAGCCTTACACCCACACCCATGCACGCACACGGCGTACGCACGGCTACCTGAAACTTCTCCGGATACCGGGCGCACGTGCAGGTACACCGGAGGTGAGCGCGATTCGTTTTCTCACGGCAATTCTCCGTGGCAACCCTGCGGCGCGGTTTCCTTCCCGCGCGAATTTCGTCCGACAGAAGGTGACACATTTCTCGCCGCGCATACCTCGACCGTTCCTGGCACCGTTTGTGGGAATCCAGTCCTTTTTAAACGCGTGTCATCCTTTTACCGTTGAATCTAATTGTACTACACGTGCTTTAATAATAAATAATGCTATTCAAGACTTCGATATAATTTTTTCTTATTGTCATCCGATTTGTAATTCGTAATTTGTTTTTTAATATGTCTATTAGAAATATCTGTAAATTAATTTGCTTTCATATGAAAACAGTGCACAGATAAAATGATTATACGATCAATTTAACTGCAATGAGAGGATCAAGAAGAGGCTCCCTTACGTAATTCTATTCCGTCGTCGTCCATTAAAGGCATAAAACAATTCTCGTCACATTTGCTTGCCGGCAAACAAATGTTCGCCGCGCAAAAACACGGTTCCGCCGCTCGTCGAAATAAATTACCGCCACGCCCGCTAGCAAATGGGCGTGTAAGCGGCCTCGCCCTGGTCAAAGACTCCTCTGGAAACAGACGTACAGCACGATCGTAATTATCTGGCGAAAAAAGAGAAGAAGAAGCAGAAGTGCCTCGCCACTCCGCCCAGCAGCATCTTCCTTTCTCTTTCTCATTTATCGTCTATCCGGACGGATAACGCGCGAGCCTAACCCGCTTAATCTACTCCCGCGAAGAAGTGGGCGCAAAGGTCGTGGATACTGCATCGTCACCTTTCTCTATTAATGTACCATGGAAATAAATTCTATCTTTGGATTCCTTCACTTTCTTCTTAGCAACATTTAACCCAGTAACTCACTAGTTTTTTTGTCATCGAGCATTAATGTATAAATAGATAAGAAATTGTTTGAACGTGTATAAAAACAAGTTATCATGTCACAAGTCAATTAGAATCAGATTTGGTTAATGAAAATGGGGCATGGAGTGCTTGAAGGAAAGCGGGAGCAAAAAATCTGGTGTTCCTTCACCGAGCGGGAAAATATTTCACCGCATCGGCGGGAGAACCTATTTCTTCTCGGTTCCTTCTTCGCGTTCCGTACCGGGTAAAGAGGATGGAGGAAATATTTTTATTGGAACGATTGCGGTTGACGTACGAGGGCCCTTCGAATTCGCCGAGCGGCGCCGGAATCCATCGTCAGATCACGGTACGAGTGTCTCGATCGATGTTCCTTGTCAATTTTTTAAGGAAAAAAATAAGAAACGATCTCGTGATCATTTAAATTGATAAACGATTACCTTCCTTTCGTTTCTGCATATCTCTTTTAAATTGACGATAAGCGGTGTGGATTTTAATTAACAGCCAGAAGGGGCTGGATCACGAGTATGCGAGTTTACGGCGTTCAGTAAAGATGCGCGCGCGTGGATCTTTGTTAAGGGAGATTTAGACACAGCCTCCGCGTTATGCCACATTAGCGTTCCTCGGGATTCCGGTTTTTCAATACGACCAGTCATCCTCGAAGAATCGGCAGACAATGTGGCGGCAGCCCTCTTCCTCGTCACCGGACCCTCGTAAGCAACGTGCCCTCTTTATAATCCCTTCTCCTCCTCCTTCCTCTCTCGTTGGTCTGGTCAGTAAAATAAAAAAAAGAAAAGAGGGAAAAAAATAATGGAAAAGAGGAAAATGTTTGAGCACACGTTTTCCCAAAGACTTAGAAGTTCCGGCATTGTGTGTTCAATCGGGGAGAAACTTAAGCCGGGCATCTACTCATCGATTAAGTCGGTCAACGGTTTCCTAGATTTGTACATTTTTCGAATCTAACGGTAAACTCTTCGCGTATAAATGCAGTAGCATTAATTTTCATGTACCTTCCATTTTGATTTCTTTAAACGGAATAAATGTCTAACAAATTTATTTTTCGTTCTTCTCTTAATCGTGTTAATTTGCAAGTATATTATCCTATAGAGGCCTCGAGTTACTGATGTGACGCGGTTTGTAGTAATAAAACGTAAGACGTGCCGTTTTGAAAGAATCAGAAAGTGTAATCTTTCTCTCTATAGGAAATAATTGTAACCACACGACGAAGGAAAACAAAAACTATACAGTTGTAAAGTTTAATAAGTCCTCTCGAGAATGAAGAGTATGTCAGTAACTGCGATAACGCGATCAGCTTCCTTGGACCGGGAGAGTGATTTTATTCGCCGTGATCGCAAAAGGTGACCGGTGGCGGTAAGGGCGGAGGACTGTGCACAAGCAGCCGCGTCTGCGAAGGCTTGTGTAATTATGTGTGAGGATAGAGTAACATGTCGGACATTCCAGCAGCCACCGGAGTCAGAATCCACCCTCGCCAGTTGGCCCGTTGAACTGAATAGCCGGCTAATGAACGCGAAGCCTCCAGTCTGTCAGTCCCGCGCGTCCGCCGTGGGGAATGATCATTGCTCGGCCGAGGATGAAACCGATGCGATGCGACGTAGAGCAGAGAGCACGGCTCTCTAGCCGGCCAGTCATGGACACTGACTCATCTCGCGACCCGTTCCCGCCGCGTCGACTCTTGAACTCCGTTGCCATTTGATCGTCTTGTCGATAAACTGCTCAATTGGACTGGTATATACTACACTCGACTGATCGTATTTCAGCTTATTATACTTCGATTCAAACGCTGCGACTCCTGTTTACCGAGATTCCGCTGTTTCATCCACGAAATCAATTATGGGAACGTTTCACAATTCAATTTTCCTTCAAGAAAATGGAACGATTTTGTAATTTATTTTTTCTACTTTCTTGTAATGCCATCATTACAATTAAAAATTGTTTGTATTTCTTTCGATGATTATAAGGAAGCATACATTGTTGTAATTTTCCACCGTCTAGTGAAACACGTCGGTAAACGTCGATCCTCGACGACGCGACGTTGTATTTCACTCCTCCAGCAGTAACCATTCCTCGTCGCACGGGGATGGGACGTGTATATATCGGTAGGTACAATTTCAATTTCACTATCTCCCCCATTCGGTTTTAGTTCCTCGATTCCTGTTCGAAGGGGGTGAAGGGAACGGAAGAGAGTGAACGGTGGGGGGCGAAGGAGGGTGTAAGATTCGACGTTAGATAGGCGAGAGTTAGGCCCGCGTCAGGCAGCTTCTCCTTCTCGGCTGTCACTCAAATCCTTCCTCCCTTTTCACCTCGAATCCACCCCTCGTTCTCCAGTTCGGTTCCCGACGTTGCCGCAACCCCCTTCGATCGCCCTCGCTCTCTCGCGCTCCTCGCGTTCCTCCGCAAGGGCCACCCCCGCGGACTCGGTAATTGAATTTCACGAGTTGGTTACCCAAACCCCCGGGATTCTAGCCCCATCTCCTGGCCGTCTCGTGGCCTGGCGTGTTCCACGGTGACGAGGGAGAGCAGGGGTAGCTTCGTTTCTGATGCCGGTGCTGCTGCCACGCCGCCACGCCGCCGGTTCCGCGTGTACGCCAGGGGTCTGCCAACCCACTTGATGCCCGTTTAATGTCGTATCACAACATTGATTACGACACCGGCGCACGATTGCCGCAAGAATGCCTCTCTATTCCCTTGACTACCGCCGATGAATCGCTTGGACGCCTTGCTGGTTCTTTAAGGATTTTATTTCGGAGCATTCGTGACGTAATTAATTGAAGCAACCGCGACTCGAAAATACGAACGGGATACGATTATAAATTTTATACCTCTCCAAACTGCATAAGAAGCAACCATTCTATGAAATAAAATATCTTCATTCTCATTTCATAAATGTGTGATTCAACACATCAATTCTAGAATTGTCAAATTCATCAGACTTGGGTAAAAGTGTATGATGGATAATAATAATATATAAAATATAAAATGGTTGGAAATCGTTCAATTACTGAAATAAAAAATTCATAAACGTTGTACAGTCTTACAAAATAGAGTTCATGAGACTCGTTTCTTTTATTCATAAATATTTAACAATATCTGTTAAGATTTATTTAAAGAACAAGAAGGGTCCGAATTGATTTTTATAGGTAGCTACTTCCTCTAGTTATTTTTATCCATCTTCTCTCTTTTGTCTCTCTTTTGGTGTATCCGGAAGTTCCTTTCAGTCCATTCCAGCAGCAAGATACGTCGAAATCGGAGTTTTTCTTCAGCTCCCCCGGCCGATAATAATTTTAAAAGAGGAATGCCCGGGGGCCTTCTAGGTGTCGGCCAGGCGAAGACGAATTATCGCCGCGTGACGCGTACTCTTATTTATGATCTCTTCCCTATCCTACATCATCCTTCCTCTCCCTGTCATCGTCGAAAACGATCAGGGATTTGCGAAAATTATAAATCCATCAGCCTTCTTCAACGAATCGTCGTCAATAAAAAGGAAATTCTCGTGTAATAAAATAATCAAATAATTTGACTCTTCTCAGATGTAGAAAAATAATTTCAATTACGCTATTATCGTCGCAAGGGATTAAAGATTTACAAGAATTATCAAGAGGAAAAAGCGAGAAAATAGTTTTATCGGAAAATAGATTCAGTTAACCCTTTCGGGGCGTGAAAAGGGGGAAATGGATCAGGTCGTCTGGCATCGGCAAATCGGCGACAGCGAAGGAATCGTCGTCGAAAATACGAGAAGGGGAAGGAGGAAAGATAGCGGTGCTGACAATTGGGACAACGGTGTGATCCGATATTGCGACGGCAACCGTGCGCCACTTCAGGGCGGATCTGGTTGGTCAATCAGCGGTGCATTGTACGTAACGAACCTCCGCACTCGGTCGAGTTTAATGCCCGTACGTGGACGTTCATGAACGTGTGTGCGCGTGGGTTATTAAATATGACGAGGAGCAAGGCCCGCGGGGGCCGGGAGCGGCAGCCTCCTCCTGGCTTCCTGAACGTCGACGTTTGACGTCGAGATTGTCGGTTAACGTTCTCCTGGCAAATCTTCCAGTCCGCGCTACTGTGCTCCCCTTTTCTCGTTCTTTGCCCAGAATTTTCTCGCATTCAAATAATTTTGCTTTTCCAGGGAATTTCATTGACGATGCTAATTAAAATCTGGAGCCAAGGTAGTTTTGTTTTCGATGTATTCCGAACAGTTCACGATACTTTTTTGATCGTGCGCAATGCAATTTTAGAATTTCTTCAATAACGATTGAAGTAGTTCAATTCATCTCGGCGCACTCCATAAGCAATAAAATTATAAGTCGGTTCATCTCGGGAGGAGGTGGAATTTTCGTTTTCTCCTTAGACAAAGACAAGAAAAGGTCCGCGGTGTTTTTCACGAGTAAGCGTTCTTCCGGAAGATCTCGTTGGTCCCTCTCGAGAATCTCGAACAGGGAGGTGGACGGGGGAGAGCAAGGGTGGCGGTGGCGGTGTATCGTGGCATGGAACGTGCATAAATTTGGACGGTAGCATCTCATAGCTTGGGCGGATGGTGCTCAAAAGCAGTGAAGTGGACCTCTTGGTAACGGCGAGCACTTATTCGCTCGCTCGCTCGCCAATCCAAATGAATTGGATAATTTGATCAGCTCGTTGCTGGCCCTTTGTTGCCTCCTGGGAACTTTGAATGGTCCAGTCGGCCGTCGTCCCTCTTTTTCGCTCTTTCCATCTCCGTTCCTCCCCTCCCTTTCGCCCATCGTGACCGATCCGTTCGGTGCTCGGTTTCTCTTCTCTTCTCTTGTCTTCTCGGTTCTTTCCCTTTCATTTCTTTCTCGTCCATTTGGACCGCGCTCGCGCCCCGTTTCGATTTTGCCGGATCTCTTTCCAAGCTCCGATACGGGACCGCGCGAAGATCCCGTGCGGATGAATAAGGAAGGCAGCAGCTCTCTTCTGTCTGATTCGCTTGGAGCACCACGATTGGCGGTGTACGCCGGAAAAGGGAACGATTCGTAGAATTAAAATAATAATTCGTCGGGTAATAACGCGCAGAAAGGGAGCGGAGCCGGTCGCGTCGTTTCAATAGGGTAAGATCGTTTCGTTCGACTCGTCCGCGAATCGTGCTCGCGCGCCTTCTCTGAATTGCCAAGAAAACATGCTCGAGTGGTGCTCTTGTGGGTACCAAGAAACGGAGGCATACAAGATTCCGTCTCGACGTCGTAATTGTCAACGGGCCAGACGTACGTGGTTGAATCCGATCGAGAGCGCGTGTTCCGTCCCTTATAAATTCGCGACGAGTGAATGCGGTTAATTAACATTTTCACGTTCACCCCATCAGTTTCTTCCAATTTATCCGACCGCGAGATGTGCGCGAATAAGCTTCGAGGATGTGATAAGAAACGGCCGCTAAACGTCGACGGAAGCACACAGTTCTGAAGTACGAGTGATAAAAACGCGTGGGAAAGAAAACTCGTTTCGCGATATCGCGAGAAGAGTTTCATTCAATGATAATCGCGGGTCTCGTCGAAGATCAAAATTTCGACTCGGATTAATAGTGGGGATGGGCGAGGCGAAAGAGAGGGAAAACGAGAAATCCCGAAGTTGTACAGATGAATATGATAATACGTACCGGAATTGGGAGAGCGAGGGCAAAGAAAGAAAAATCAAGCAATGTCTTTCAGCCAATTGATCCAAAAGATCCTCCGGTCGCGGTCGAGGATTTTAAATACCGTACGAACATATCCCTTCATCTCGACCCGTTCCGTGAATAGGCCGCGTTTTGTATCTTGAAAGGAATCTGCAAGATGAATCCGCAAACTCAAGACAGCCGACCCATTTAACCGTGGAAAAAATATCCTCGAGTCCGTACCGCCGCTATCTTAAGCCCTATATTCACGATGGCGAGCTAACGGGAGATATTATTTTTCTTTCTCCCTCGCGGTTTTTCCCGCCCCTCGAACCGTCGCCACCCCCGCTCGCCCCCGCGACTAAGCGCGTCCCTGCGCGCCGCTGCCCTGCCACCCTCGGAGTATCTCTGCACGTCGAAATATTATTCGGACGATCGCCTTCTTCATCGTTGCTACTCCGACCGATTCTCCGTTCTTCTTCTCTTCGTTGCTTGTTCCTTCTGTTCTTTGTTTTCACGAGCTTCTCGCGAAAGGAAGACTTTTCGGTGGCCGCGAGCACGTAAGATCGTGGTCACGCTGCCCGCAGGCAGCGTTCCATTCGAGAGAAGAGAGACGCGACGGAGAGAATGGAAGATCTCGGCGGAACGCGGGAGACCGAGAAACGAGCTGGTTCGTTGACGAATTCATCAAAAACGTTTCGGTGTAATAGTGCCGTGATTACTGGCGGATAGAGAGAGGCTGGGAAATTAAAAAAGAAAAAAGGAAAGGAAAAATAGGAAGGAGCGGGAGGGAGAGGTAGCGGGAGAGGGAGGACGAGAAAGAGAGCGAAGGTTCTCCTCTGTGGCCGGAAGGTGAGTCTCTCAGCGAAGGGAAAAAGGTGGAGATGATTAAAATGAATTCTACGGAGACGCGGCCGTTTCACGGCATTTTTTCCCATAGTATTCTCTTCGAAAGGCATTCCGTGGCTGGCGTTCGATGATATTTCGGTCGTCCCTCTACTCCCGCTACGTGAATGGGAATCGATCGACGAGGGAAGCCGTTCCGGGGATTGAGGAAGCATGGATTTGTCGCGGCCGCCTCTGGGAGCGGATTCATCTTGAAACTGACGAAGAATAGCACTTGATACGCGTCTCACAACGCCATTTTCTGATGAAACGCCGATAAGAAAAACCGCGCATCACCGCACCAATCTACCCCGACGTGCTTCACGTCGTTCAAAATTCATTCTAATCGAGCTGAATTTATTTTTCGTACATAGTATTTTTAATAAACTTCCAGCTCAGTTGCATATATCTCACACGTGGAATAACACTCCACAGTTTATCATTCATTTATTTCCACTCTCGTATAATCGAACGTATTTCGTTTTTAATTTGTCTATACCAGAGGAATTTCTTTAATAGTTCAGATTTCAAGAATTCAGAAGACGCACAAATTAGATTGTCTTTTTTCGCAAATCAGAATGTTCGAACGCCGCGGTATTCCCGCATCCCCCGGCGCGGCGCGACGTCGTCGTCACATCGATAGCAAAGATCACTCTGTCCCATTTCATTTTCCTTCTTTTCTTTCTTTTTCTCCCATTCGGTGAGCGCGCCGGGCAAAGCGGAGCGAAGCATATTTCCGAGCGCAGCGGGACGTATTACGGAGCCGCTCTCGTCCGATAATGTGTTTCTGATTGCCGGCACGTCTAGATTTCGCCCACGCCGGGACTCCAGCTTGATGTAAATCCACCTTCGTGAAATATTGTATCCTCGAATCTTCGCGCGAAGGATATATCCTTGCTTATTCGATTTTTTCTCATGCCATTCTCTGTCTCTAACCGACGTATAAATGTTCTAAGAAAAAATAATTCATTCATATATTTTATTTTCGATTCATTGGAGAAAGAATATTTTTCTTTTACAATCAGATTAAGAGGCCATTTCAATGGTATAATTACCATTCTCTCAGCAGGGAAAGTGAGTAATTGAACGGCGGATTAAATAATTTTTCCCTAACGATTAGAGGTTTCGCATTATTGTTTAATAATAATATTGTTTAATACGGTTCTTTGAGCGGCTTATTGACGAGAGGCACGACGTCGCTGCGGCGAATTCACCGCGGGAAATAGCGTCATTATTCGAGGACGCGTCGAAGCGGCCGTTTTTAATGAGATCCTACAATATTTAAGCCGAGTTTCGAGCGATTTTGCTCCGTCCGCATAGTCAGTGTGAGACGTACCAAGCCGCAAAATATTCTCTTTCTCATCACCGCTTCGAATCATCGCCCGAGTTCTTTTCTCACCGTACCAAATTATTCAGTTAAATCTGTTCAATTGGCAGAAAATCCTAATCGATTTAACATTTTTAAATCAATCCATAAAATTTTCTAACGACGGAAAAATTCGATGGAATAAGAACTGCAGGCTTCACAAGAATAAATAATACTGTCCCAAGGAATGGCTCATCATCGCAGTGGCAAAAACAGATCAGTGGCATCGTTCCATTCTAGTCGTCGCGAGATCAATACCTATAGACGAGCCAGTCTATAGGTCGGATCGATCGTCGGATGTTGCTCGATACATACACAGGCAGGTGTATGTGTGTAGTATCGAGGCACGAGAAGGAGAATTCAGAGCGCGTCGGAGGAACGATGGATGCCACGGAACGTATCAAATTATCGGTTATTAATAATGCGCCGCGTTTGCTCGCGTTCCACCCTCTCCTATCGCGACTTTCGTTTTAAGGGCGAGAATGAATTCTAAGCTCACGTTAGTTGATTGAACCGAGAGATCTACGAGCACTTGTTTTCGTTACGATTGGGATTCACCTTTCCTTGTAGTTCTTAATTTTTTTAATTGAATACAAATACAAAAAGCTTGAACACAGCTTTTTATTACATGTCTTAAACTTTTGGCACAGATCTTACGGCTCATACAACCTCAAGGACTACGTCAAGTAAATGATTCTTATTTTCCATGTAATATAAACAGAAAGAAGCAGATCTGGCAAGATTATTCATGTTTCGAGGATCAGAAAAGTTCTTACAAAGAAGACAGATACGCGGAGAGTCGGAAGGTTAAGAGTCAGGGAACAGGGGAAGGCGGTCAGATTAAATCAGCATTTTCGATGCCGATCGACATTTCGGATGCGGGTGTAGCGGCGCGTAAATTAAATAGTCGATGATTAATGGTCGCGGTTTTCGTTCGCGTGGATAATGGTCACCTGCGCGTACGCGATTTACATCTCGTCGATTTTCAGGCTCGTCTACCAAGGTCAGAAGTACCGCGGACCGTTCTGCGAACGAATCGATTAATAACTGCTCGCCGGCTAATAGTCCTTAGGAGAGCTCCGTACGCGTTCTTTCGTCTCTCTCTCCCTATACATATATAGACCTAGAAACCAATGAGCAAGCCTGCTGTTGCTGCTGCAGCAAGACGCGAAGGCACGCTTTGATTTTCGCCGCCGGAAGATCTACCTACGCCTTCGATCGGTCCGCAGGTGTCCGACGACCGAGCAACTCATCAACAGATGATTTTCCATGATTGAGTAAGTGAACGAACTGCGCGATAATACGGTATTCGATGAAATCATGTTCGCAATCTCTGAATCGAGAACTGTGCGTAATCAAAAAAAATATCCCAAGGTCAGATCTATCATTCGATTTCTAATCTATCGTCAGGAAGTACAAGTTGATATCATGTCGTAAAGCTAGTGGTATTAGTAACATTAATTTGTTGAACACGGTATCATGCTTCTTAAACTAGTTTTAATTTTACAATATCTAATTGCGAATCGAGAAATTTTTCAGGAATACTCATCTATATATATACGTGTCTTTCTCGTTTAGTAAAAATACTTGTATAACTTACCAGAAGCTGCATTTTCTGACCGCGTCTCGTTATCTGTGAACAAACATGAAATAAAAATTTAGCGAGACTGTTAGGAGAGCTTTCAAGAAATAGTGTATAAGGACAGAAAGTGAAGCTAGCAAGGTTACGGTGTCCTTCGGTATAGTCGAATCTGTTAAATATCGTGTCAGGGTCCTCTGAAACATTCATCAACGAGTGGCCAGCGGATACCCACTTTCCTCGGCGCTATTCGTTGAGGCGAGCCACTCGTTCGGGTCGGCCGTCCTTCCACGCTGGGCCCTTCTTACGTAATCTGTCTGTTAAAATATCAATCTCAACATTTCACTCTTTGCACAGCGTACCGTGCAGGGGTAGCCCCGATCCTCGCCCTCTTCACCGCGTCTGGACGAGGTCATCAAAGATGCAACAGCAATCAGCGGAGCTAGTCGAGCGGACGAGCAAGCAGCGAACCGACCGACTACACCACCGGTCCAGACCCGAGGGATGCACGCGGGATTTTCATTGAGCCTCTAAATCGATCTCGCTCGCCGAGGAAAAATATATTCGGCCAGAGGCGCGGCTTTTTCGATTTCCTATTCCAATCCATTGGAAATCGTATCGAAGAGAAAATTCGAACCTTTCACCGATTCGAAATTTACTCCGTTTCCATTTCAAGTTCCATGGAAATTTTTCAGACATCGGAAGTTAATAATAAAGACTTCGGCAGCCACTGTCAGCGAAAAGTGTTTGATCGTGCACGGACGACGCGATCCGCGCACAGAGGCCGTCGTTGAAATCTCTGGCTTCCAACCCTCTCCCTGACCGCGGGGGGACGAACTCTATTAAAAATGCAATATTCTCGTTAATCCGCGGTATGTGGCGCCGGCTAATTAGCGAGTACCGAGGACAGGGATACATACGCGCGCGGCCCCGTTGTCATGCAAATACCTCACGGCGGGCGCACGAAACGCTCATTCAGTTCACACTTCTGTGGGAATCGCGCGGCACGGCCGTATGCCCAGTTGTACTCGACTGGTATTAATAACGAAACAAATATTGCTTATCGAATATTAAATTTCGCGCGATATCATTCGTCGTCTCCCGTGAACTCGCAACCGTTTCGCGTGCTCAGCTAATATTTCCGGATAAAATTATTTTCAATACTGATTTCTTGTAATATGTTACGTTGTTCAATAGAATTGAAACAAAAAGATTTTCATACAGCTTTTCGGACGTGGCATAAAATTCCAATTATCAACGAGTCACGTTACAGTTCACGTGGAAATGGAAAAGTTTCGAGATATGACAGAACAACAATTATGTATCACATTTTTAGAGCATCCATCAGACCTCATATGTGAGTAGAAGGGGTGGCTGTAGCAGGAGAGGGGAGGGGTTATATCAATAAGCATCGAACAGCCACGGAGGACGGTAGGGAGCTGTTGATTAAGGGGGCGAGCACAATGAGGAGATATCCTCTGAGAAGGGAACGCGATGGATCCGTGGCAAGGGTCTCCCTCCGGGTTCCTACATCCAACGCAACGGCACGTCGCATCGTCGCGTTGCGTCGCGTTGTCTCGTCTTCCTACGCAACGTGTCTCTCTGCTCTCCGATCTGATATCCGGCGAGCAAGAGAGACTGTTAGACGTCGATTACTGACGACTCTGAATTACACAATAACCTCGTCTCTCTGTCATCGAGCGACTCTGACTGGGTCACCTTGCGGCGTGACAGAACGACGGTTCAGACGTTCCAGTTGTTACACGACGTTCTATGCAGCTCGCGCTGATCTGTTTTACGGTAGATCTTCCAGCTGACCGTAACAATATTCCTTCGATTTATTTCATGTCATGTTAGATACCGTGGACACTATGCAGATTTATTGTTTATACAAGAACAACGTCGTGGAGGATTCTATGCGAATTCTGACGAGCTTGACAATCATTTAGGAGAAATTATTCGTTTCACCCATTAAATAAATTATAATTTATTTCTCAGTGTAATCGACTGTGATCAAGTCGTTAGTCTTCTTAGAAGGACTTTCTCAACCGCGAGGTTAAAGTGCGACGGCTAGCGGGCGCAGCAACTTGCAAGCTCCTAAATTAATAGTAATGAAAATTGGTTATCAGTTGAAGCGATATTCTGCAGACCGAACAGTGTTACCAGCACTGGAGCGCGTAATATTCCATTGAGGACGGCGAGCGCGGTACTGGGATTCGGGTGCACGGGAAGCGGATCACGTTGACACAAAGCGGCCGTAATCCGTTTATCTTCTCTCCGGGCACTCTGCGCCCACGTGTTACGCTTCGCGTTATTCGAGGATAGCCCTGCCGGCAGCTAGCTCCCGCCCTCACCTTAGCCCAGCCGTTCCCAATCCGACGCACCCTGTGCCTGATTTCGTTCGTCATTTGCAATTGCGTTACAGAAGCAATCAGCTTTCCATCCGTCTTGCGACTTTCCATTATCGACATTTAATAATAATCAACGCTGTCTTCGAGATTTTTATTTCGGATAAAATGCCACTAAAATGATTAGGGAAACTGGTAACTTAGAAGGACTTTCTCAACCGCGAGGTTAAAGTGCGACGGCTAGCGGGCGCAGCAACTTGCAAGCTCCTAAATTAATAGTAATGAAAATTGGTTATCAGTTGAAGCGATATTCTGCAGACCGAACAGTGTTACCAGCACTGGAGCGCGTAATATTCCATTGAGGACGGCGAGCGCGGTACTGGGATTCGGGTGCACGGGAAGCGGATCACGTTGACACAAAGCGGCCGTAATCCGTTTATCTTCTCTCCGGGCACTCTGCGCCCACGTGTTACGCTTCGCGTTATTCGAGGATAGCCCTGCCGGCAGCTAGCTCCCGCCCTCACCTTAGCCCAGCCGTTCCCAATCCGACGCACCCTGTGCCTGATTTCGTTCGTCATTTGCAATTGCGTTACAGAAGCAATCAGCTTTCCATCCGTCTTGCGACTTTCCATTATCGACATTTAATAATAATCAACGCTGTCTTCGAGATTTTTATTTCGGATAAAATGCCACTAAAATGATTAGGGAAACTGGTAACAGTTTTAGAAACAAAGTAATAATAAGTTTTTATTTCATAACGCAGATGCTTTTACCAGTTCATAATCTACGTTAGCGTAAAAATTCATCGCATTAAGTCAAGTTCCATCACACGATAGCATTGCGCGTTTGTTTTAACGAGATCGAGGATTGTAAACCAGTTGGTAAATTGAAAAGCAACCAGAATCGCTGGACAGGCGAACCGAAGCACGAAACGGAACATTAATAAGCGTAATATGGATATATGCCCAGGCGTCGTGTTCCCAGGTTCAAGCTGGCTTCGACAGGTTTCCTGAAAGGACCGCGAGGAATGTCCTTCGCGACACGTATTCCTCTTGAGTAATGACACAGCCCCGAAGAAGAAGACGACGAAGACGAAGAAGAAGAAGAAGAAGAAGGCATGCAGAAGGAGGTGTCTTTCACCAGAGATTTCATTGGTTTCGAACACGGTCGTATCCCTATCCCTGCCTCCTTCCCTGTCGCTTGTTCCAGCCTGGAAACGGCTTTAACGAATGACGACGAGTCGTCACGCGTTTTGTCTCGCGCCGTGGAACACATTTGTCTCGAGGCCGGATGCCGGGTGGTTTTGAATCCCGTTGGGCTCTCCGCGCGCGTATACATATAACTTGCATGCCCGCGGATCACCCTTTTTCTCCTTGTTCCGTACACACTCTCCTCCGCTCTCTCTTTCTCCAACTTTCGTTCCTTCTCTCATTCTTCATCATCAAACTGTCGTTCCTCGTTCATCTTTCGAGGGAGGTGGCTCTCTCCCTCTGTTTCTCCTTTCATCGTGGTCCTCGGCCCGCCAGGATTCGGCTTGACGCGCTGCTGAAAGACGCTCGCTCCTCACAAAGGACTCCCTAATATATTACGCTTATTAATGTCCCGTCCTCGTCTGTCTTTTTGCCACCCTCTCTTCGAGATTCGAGATCCTCCGTGAGCACGTCGTGGAAATATCATAGTGGACGATAAAAAGAGCAGCAGCGATAGCTGCGTACCGGCGAGGGGGAAAGGAAGTCGACTAAAAGTCGAAGAATTCGACAGAGAGGATTCTGAATGGTTATTTGGCCTCGACTCCATGCGGAGAACGGATTGTTGATCTCTCGGGTCGAATTACGCTGCACGAAATTTCTCTAGCCCATTAAAGGTTTGTGTGCATTGCGCGCGACTTGAGGGACACGGGGTAAGAATATAAGGGAGCGACGGGAAAAATCAACGCCCGAATTCGTCCAGGATCCTTGCAGATTGGTCCATTCAACGAGAGTAAAAAAATTGGCGGCTCGGCGTGGCCCATTCGATTTTCTCGAATCGCGCGTTTCTCTTCTCGGCGCGCGTTGTTCGCGATTAATTGGACGACCGAATTGTTGTTTCGTTCACAGTTGAATGGCTCCGGCTCGATTTTTTTCTCGGCCCGCGCTCGGCCCGCGCGGTGTGTGTGCGTGTTTGTTTTTTAAGTACCTACACGCCGTCGTGTGCCTGCGCCTGCAATATATTTTTCCTTTTTTTCGGTGCTTTCTTGTTGTTTTTTTTTTGTTTTGCTGTTTTACCCCTTTTTAACTTGGCGTATTTCTCACCCCCCTTTCCGGGGCCGCTCACTCGACGAAATTTCGCCCAGGACCAGCCCAGACCAAACAGCCAGCCAGCCAGCCAGCCAGCCAGCCAGCCAGTCAGCCAGTCAGTCAGTCAGCCCCAGCCGGGAACGGGTGAAATCTTTTATCGTTTACTTCACTGTAAGAGCGACTGGGCACTCTTTCTCCAAATTTCTCTCTCCTTGCGCTACTCGCTGTTCTCCGCCATTCTTTCCCTCTTTCTTCGCCCTCTTTCCACCCCCGACGGTGGTTTCCGTGTCACCACGTGGATTTTTCGTGCGGGCCAACGCATAATGCATAAAAGTCGGTTCATTCAGGCCATGGAAGTCGCTCGAATTTAAACAAACGGCCCAGGCGCAACCCTTCCCCACCCACCGCCCGCTGCCTGCGTCCCCTACTTCCCAAGTTTCTTTCGTTCTTTCTCGCTGGTTATTTCCTGCTCGAGCAGTCTCGGCCTCCCGCACGCGAAAATGCCGCTTAATCTTCGCGGGTTCGGTCGCCGCATTGTGCGCCCGGTACCGCGACCATTATTTACAACGGAACAATAAACGCCGCGGATGATTTTCATGCGTGCCGCCCGTTTAATTCCGCTAACCATCGCACCCCACCGCCCACTCCATCGTCCACCGCGGCGCGTTCGCCGTCCCACTTCAGCCTCGTTCGATTTTCCACAAAATAATTTGTAATCGCTGATTAATCCGGCCTCGAACGCACCGAACGCCTGCGAACGCGTAAACCGGCGAACAATGCTACATCCTAAACGATGAATAGCACCGTGAAAGAGCCTGCGCACGAGTAAAGAAGCGACTTACAATTCGCCAGGGAGAGAACAACGCGAGCGGACGTAAATGTGGGGGAAGGGGAAAGGAAGGAAATCGCGGAATAGTCTGAAACCAAGGAACGCAAGTAGAAGAGTTTAAACATGCAACCGAGACGACGACGCGAGGTGAGCTCGGGCAAAGGTGGTGGCTAAGCAGAGCTAATCTTCCCTCTCTCGATCCTCGAGTCTTGCTCGGTTACGCTTGTTGCCGTTGTATGGGTATATTTCGCGGCATGGTGCACCGACGGCTAACAATACCGCTGGGTCGGATCGAGCCGGCGGCCTTTTTGAAGGCAGGTGCCTTGTCTTTTTTTCTCCAAGACCAGGTTTTTCTTCTTCCATGCACCCCCTTGCCCTCTTCTCGCCACGGTTCCTGTCCTTTCTGTCTTCCTCGTTTTTATTCCGCACCGAAAGACTTCGCTAATAAGCGACAGTGGTTGCAATAACCTTCGAAAAACCGGCGATTATCGATTTATCTCTTAACGGTCTGTCCGTCGGCTTACACCAGGAAATAGCCTGTGCTAACGGAAGGATTAGATTGGAATTAAGGAACTGACCCTAAGTGTCCAACTATACATAGACCCCGACGGTGCTAACCAACTACTGATTCTTTGTAGCTGCAACGTGCTTTGCTGGTGCTAATTAGTCTCATTATAAAGGAACGGGGATTTAAAGACTGAGAATGTTTGACTTGGAAATTGTTAGGACTATGGAAGGATTACTAATTAATCAAACTGTTCACTACGAAACAAACTTCGTACATTTTATCTCCTTCAAGAGAGAAATATTTCAAAATCATCGATTTTTCGTTCAAATTCAATCATGAATTTACGTAATTAATCATAAAGCTCTTTCATTGTGATTGCACTATTTGCAATGATTGCTTATGAAAATTTTGACTAGCTCTTCAAGTTCAACTCGGGTTTCTATGTAGTAGTAAGCAAAGGTAAATGGTTCGTTTTATAGCTTGCTATTTGAATGTCGCGAATAGACCGATAACGAGTAGCCGTAGTTTCAAAGTGGGATCTATCGTGACCGTGACAGTGGGATCTTCAAGGAGCGTGGGTTGTGGACCGTGGTCGATCCTCCCACGCATGAGAACACGCATGCGTCGGGCCTCCCTTAAAACAATGCGCGGACCAATCTCGCAAGGTAAAAGGGCTCTTGTCCCATTGGCTCATTCCTTTGAGTGGATCTTTTTTCGACACGGCCACCATTCCACACTCTTATCCCATGGAGACCCACTTCGTTGAATACTTTGAGATTTTTTACACCTTTCCTTTTCTTCTCTTTTACACATTACTGCGCCCGTAAGATGTTCTTGCATGATACGATAATAAAAAGATTTCGGCACTTCCACCCTGCTTCCTTACAGACATCAAAAAACACGACTGAACATTCTCAGTCGTTCATTTTATAAAAATATTAATAATCATCGTAAGACATTGAAGTAAAATTGCAATAGTAAGTAGTGAAAGTTCACACGTGACATAAATAAAAGTGTTTGGCAACAAATGTGGTGCGTTCGAACGGAAAATTAAGACCCTGAATCATCGTCGAGGAGAAGCCGTAGGAAAGAACGGAGACGCGGTGGCACAAGTACGTAGAGGTTCCCCTCTGCGAAACGTTTTACCGAAGGTAATGGCCGTGCCGGAAGCGAGATGACGCGTGACCCCAGACGGATGCATTAGACGTACTTCCGGTGGTGCGACGCCCGCGCCCGCCGCCCTCGTTCATCCGTAAAACCCAGTGGTTGCATCCCGCCTATCGCGAATCCTAACGTGTTCCTCTCGCGATTATATTCTAAAGATTTCTTTCTTCAACGATCCCACCGTGTCCTTCCACAATAACCAGTATTCTCAATCGAAATAAAAAAATATATCAGAACAATTGATATTATTTATGCTATGGACTGTGTAAGATAAAATATATCTTACATTAATTACTTTCAATTTATTTTTACTTTATTAAATTAATAATATATAATTAATTTAATTTCTATGAGACAATATTAATGAATCTGTAGTTTTGAAATTAGGTAAATTCTTATGTAACCTGAATAAAAACTGTTCTTTTATACTCCTATGCACGATGCCCATAAAAATAGTTAATCGAACATTGGGAATACCCAATTGAAAGCAATTTCCCAAATTGCACCACGGGGCAGGTATACATGAAATCGGAAGGTCCCAAGCCGTTGCTACACAACACAACGTACGCTTCGCAGTCTAAGCGGCTGTCGAGCGAATTCTTGCACGAAGCGGCAGGACGCTTTGTTCAACAACTAGCTGGAGGCGACGGTATCGAAAGACGGGAGAGGCTTGCGCGCCGAGAGGATCGATCCGTCCTCTCTATCCACTGCTCTTCCCTTCTCTTCCTCTCTTATTCGCCGCCGCTCACTCGCGAGCACTCATCCTAGGGGAAAGGAAATGAAATCCCGTCCTGGACGCGATTCGCGCGACGTTTGTCCCGTTATTAGATCAACGTTACTTCGTGAGAGTTGCCGTCTAGAGAGAGAAAGAGAGAGAAAGAGAGAGAGAGAGAGAGAGAAAGTATACGGTCCGTCTTTCGTATTTCAAAGCGTATCCCACCTTCCGGCTGATGTTTCCTGTGAAAATCGCTCTACTCTCCTATCATCGACGGCTTCCACTGTAATCAATCGAGGGACGAGCGAAGAAATAATCCGTCGACGTGCTGTTTTCCTCCGCTATTCCACAACTCTACATTGGCTCTACATTTAAGAAAATTGTCTCATTTTTAGTTACCGATCATGATTCGCGTGGAACTTACACTAAAAAGAATTGCTTCCACATAATTAACTGTAGACTCAGAAAAGAAAGATCTTTTTGAATTATTGTATATAAGTATTTCCAATAATCCACTAACTTTTCCAGGTATCATACATCGTTTGTGATTCATTTATCTCATATTATATGTATATTCCTGTTATTCTTCTTTCCTTCCAAGAAAGCTTCCGTAAAAGTGTATAAAAGCCTGCTGAACAATTGTACTATTCTATCCTGCCGGAACTTTTATGATTTCACCAGTTTCAAGTTAATGTTTATGACCCTTTGGTCATAAATTGATGCTTATTTGGCACCAAATCGCTTCGAAAGACACAATTGGGGCAATAGAGGCCAGCTGTCGCGGAAGAAGTATAGAAAGCCGAGAACCTGAACAGGTAATATCGTAATTGGGACCTGGCAGGGTAATAAAAATCATACTCGCAAAGGAGTCGGAATCTCGAAGTCTATTTTCGCGGTGGAGGAACGCGGACTGGAACGTCGGGTGAAGCGTTACCACCTGCATCGGGCCGAATTAATAGTTCGCTCTGCCGCGAAACCCGTAAATAATGCCTCCTGACAGCCGGAGCCGAACGTCGATGAATAACGAGCCACGGAACCTTCGACTTCGAGCTTTTTTTCCCCTCTCGTTTTCTCTCTGCGATGGGAGCGCGCGCCCACCCGCCCTCCCGCTCGGACCACACACGCGTTGGCCGCGCGATGTGTGCAAGACACCGCGCGCTGCATCGGCTCGTATATAATTTTTTATGCACCGACGAAACAGAGGACACGAGCTGAAGAGGAAAAGCGAAAAAACACGGTTGGTACCTGGGGAAAATTCTGCCGGCTGGGCGAGGAGAAGGAAACGAGTGAAAGAGAGACGAAAAAGCGCGGACATGGTTCCATGTCATACCAGCGTGTAGGTATACGTGCACGCGTGCTGGAAACAAAGCTACTCTCCGACGAACTCTTCCACGTAAACGCGGAGCTGGATGCATCGATACCGGAAACGATGCCGATACAACACGAAAAAAAAAAGGCCTACCCGAAGAGAAACTTGCCTGCGTGCATCGCATAACTGTCCAATGACGCATGTACGCGCCGTCGTGAATATTTGAGGCGATATCATGCCGCTTTTTTATTTCTCACCCGGTCTCTCCATTCCGCGCTGGACGTTATTGCGAATTCTCACGTGGCTGTTCGCAGCCAAGCGTTCCCGCGGTTCGTTCTCAATCAACGCGACGCGATGCCCGCGCCGAGTCTTTCTTCGAATCGACTTTTCACGGTTCCGCGCTCGACGGAGATTCGCCGTTACGTTGTAGCTCTCTGTACGTGCATTAGACACGTGTTGGGATGCCAAGAATTATTGTTCCGGGTGATTTTTACTTCCCGTGAGCAGCGTGAGCCAATTGGAATAGACAGAAGTTCGCGACAAGCTTCGCTTCACGGTCTTCGCGATAGCGGACGTTGTCGGATATTAGCATTTGCAGCATTCACGATCGGTCAAGTTGGAACTCGGCTGAGGATTCTACGGACGTGCCGGGAACAATGATGTTATCATACATCGTTCGTGATTCATTTATCTCATATTATATATTCCTGTTATTCTTCTTTCCTTCCAAGAAAGCTTCCGTAAAAGTGTATAAAAGCCTGCTGAACAATTGTACTATTCTATCCTGCCGGAACTTTTATGATTTCACCAGTTTCAAGTTAATGTTTATGACCCTTTGGTCATAAATTGATGCTTATTTGGCACCAAATCGCTTCGAAAGACACAATTGGGGCAATAGAGGCCAGCTGTCGCGGAAGAAGTATAGAAAGCCGAGAACCTGAACAGGTAATATCGTAATTGGGACCTGGCAGGGTAATAAAAATCATACTCGCAAAGGAGTCGGAATCTCGAAGTCTATTTTCGCGGTGGAGGAACGCGGACTGGAACGTCGGGTGAAGCGTTACCACCTGCATCGGGCCGAATTAATAGTTCGCTCTGCCGCGAAACCCGTAAATAATGCCTCCTGACAGCCGGAGCCGAACGTCGATGAATAACGAGCCACGGAACCTTCGACTTCGAGCTTTTTTTCCCCTCTCGTTTTCTCTCTGCGATGGGAGCGCGCGCCCACCCGCCCTCCCGCTCGGACCACACACGCGTTGGCCGCGCGATGTGTGCAAGACACCGCGCGCTGCATCGGCTCGTATATAATTTTTTATGCACCGACGAAACAGAGGACACGAGCTGAAGAGGAAAAGCGAAAAAACACGGTTGGTACCTGGGGAAAATTCTGCCGGCTGGGCGAGGAGAAGGAAACGAGTGAAAGAGAGACGAAAAAGCGCGGACATGGTTCCATGTCATACCAGCGTGTAGGTATACGTGCACGCGTGCTGGAAACAAAGCTACTCTCCGACGAACTCTTCCACGTAAACGCGGAGCTGGATGCATCGATACCGGAAACGATGCCGATACAACACGAAAAAAAAAAGGCCTACCCGAAGAGAAACTTGCCTGCGTGCATCGCATAACTGTCCAATGACGCATGTACGCGCCGTCGTGAATATTTGAGGCGATATCATGCCGCTTTTTTATTTCTCACCCGGTCTCTCCATTCCGCGCTGGACGTTATTGCGAATTCTCACGTGGCTGTTCGCAGCCAAGCGTTCCCGCGGTTCGTTCTCAATCAACGCGACGCGATGCCCGCGCCGAGTCTTTCTTCGAATCGACTTTTCACGGTTCCGCGCTCGACGGAGATTCGCCGTTACGTTGTAGCTCTCTGTACGTGCATTAGACACGTGTTGGGATGCCAAGAATTATTGTTCCGGGTGATTTTTACTTCCCGTGAGCAGCGTGAGCCAATTGGAATAGACAGAAGTTCGCGACAAGCTTCGCTTCACGGTCTTCGCGATAGCGGACGTTGTCGGATATTAGCATTTGCAGCATTCACGATCGGTCAAGTTGGAACTCGGCTGAGGATTCTACGGACGTGCCGGGAACAATGATGGGTTAAAAGTCGGGAAAAAAGAAGATGAAGAGGAGGAGGAGAAGGAAAAAAAAAAGCTGAAGAAAAAATGGCAAAGGCAAGATACGGTCAAGAGAATGCGCGGAGCGCGCCAAGGTTAAGTCGGCGCAGGAAGAGGAAGGAAGACAAGCAGAAGAAAAGTGAATGATGGGAGTATAATGACGGAGCCGTCTCCTAATTCCAGTCGACGCTACGCCGTACCACGCCACACTCTCCCCTTTCTACTTCGCCTTCGACACCTTCGGAGAAAGATGGAGGAACTCACGTAGTGTAAAAGAGGGACGATCGCCGCGGCGCGATCGGTAGAGGAGGAGCGAGAGGATCGGAAGCTGCAGGAGAGAACAGGGTGGAATCTTCTCCCTTGCTGTCTTCTACCCTTTTTCCTTCTCTCCCGACGTTCTTCTATTCTTCGCCGCTCTCATCGGGGATTAATAACAGCCCACCATTGTTGCTATGGCAACTCTCGAAGCGTTAAAAACTCCACGGCCCTAACCCTGATCGTTCGCTTAAAGTTTCACGGCGAAAGGGTTGAAGTCACCCTTCGAACCGATTCTGATGGACGCGACCGTCACTCCTGAACATTTTATCACACGCACCTCACGGTGACTGTTAGGACTTAGAACGAATGAACACACATATCAAACCTCAACATTTTTATTTTATAAAATTAAAACAGGGAATATAAGAAATACGTAAGAATACTGGTCTAATAGATATTGAATTTCAAACTATGTACGTGTCCTAGAGCACGACACGACGATGGGTGGGCGATAGTAAGATTCAATGATCATGGGGTGATCCCACACGATGATCTTGCGTAGTGGAGCGTGCCTAGCATAACTAGATCATGTCAAGATAAAGTCTACCGTAAATAGAGTCCGTCGTTTGCCGGGTCACGAGGGTCTGCGAGGAGGAGACGAAGGAGGAACAGAGGAACTGGATGACGAACGAAAAGGACGGGAAAAAGAGAGTTCCGATGGGTAGGACGCAGTGCGTGAGAGCAGAATGATTGTGAGGTAGAACAGGGTTGATCAATATTCATGGCCCGCTCGTAGGGTCGTTCCAGGCCAGTCAGCGGAGGGTGGATTTATATACGAATCTTTCCTTCCGATTCACCCTGCAAGAAAGAACCCTTTTTCTTTTGGTATCCTATTTCCTTTGAGTCTGTGCGATAGGAGTGGCCAACGGCTTCCGTTAAGGTCACCCGACGTTAACGCTGATTTACCTCTTGCGCTTTTTTGGTTAACGGGTAATTACGTTAAATGGTCGTCCAGGAAACACGAAGGAATATACGTGGCAAATTAAAAATGCATTACTATTCGTTGCGAATACTAAGATGATAGCTGAAAATACACATACTCTATTGTCTAATCTAATTGTAGGAAAAAGTATCACTAAAAAGCATATTTCCTTTTGTGAATTCTGCATTACTATTCGTTGCGAATACTAAGATGATAGCTGAAAATACACATACTCTATTTTCTAGTCTAATTGTAGGAAAAAGTATTATTAAAAAGCGTATTTCCTTTTGTGAATTTCTGGATCTTGAACGAACGCCGTTTGGCACGGAGGAATAAGCGGTTGGTTCGCAGGAAGGTCATTCATTTTCGTGCATAGGTACCACGAAGATTCAAGCCATTAGCTTTCACTCCGTAGAACTGGAGCATCACCACATCGACGACAGCTTATCCAGCAATAATGCCAAACATTCGAAATGGAGTAGAACCGGCGCGATTCAGATTGGTAGACGTTGCACAAGGCGAACGTTGGCGTACCTATTCGTCGGGACGAGCGCCGCGACGCGAGGGGAGAAGGATGCGACGTGACAAGAGTGTACGAGAACGAGGAAAAGAATTCGCGAGAGAAGGGAAAGAAGGAAAATATGGAGGGAAAGAGAGAAGGAGAACGCGTGCATGCACGGTCCACAGACATGTGCAAGCACGTGTGCACCGCGGAGGCAGCGTAGGCGAGTCCGTACGAGAAGGCAGTTCAGTTCCGGTCCGGGCCATTAGTTGATGAGCTACCTCGTTTCCATCCCCTCTCGTAGACCACGCTACCGGCAACCATCCCCGCGGCCCAACCAGTCCGACGTACCACCTATACATCCCATACCACCCACGCGCGAGGCCCTGAAAAGCTCGCGTGGCATTGTGGGATCTATTATTGCCCTCCTGGACTTACATGTTTCGATGCAGCGGCAGCAGCAAACTCAGCCAGCCAGCCAACCACCCAACCAGTCAGCTAGACGAACGAAACGGACGTAGGTACCTACCGACAGACACACGGGAAAAATCGAGCTCCCCGCTAACAGACACACCACTTCGTCGATTTCCAACAGCGAGAGAGAGAGATTATCCTCCTCCTCCCTTCTGCCCGGCGCGGTGCTCGCTCGCTGAAATCCTGCGTACTGCTCTTGTATCGTAAAACGCGGGTTCCTCTTCCTCCCGGGCGCGGTGGCTGTGCTCTGTGATACTGCGAAAGTCGTAACACAGGGCCGTACACAGGCGAAACTGGCGTAGACGCGGTGCCGCTCTTTCATCCGTGCCACGTTGGAACGGAGACCGCGGTTTCGCGGGTACTCACTTCCCGATTTTCGTGGTTCTTCTCTCCGACCGTTTCTATCGCTGATGGGATCGTCACCTAATTGTGATGGATCCTGCACCGCGCCACGCCAGTCGCTTTCACCGCACCACGTCGGCGAATGCGCCTTTAACGGCTTCTCCATTTTACGCTGATGCACCTATTCTTTAATCAGAGAGGGTCAGCTTTTACACCCTCCGGCGTAATTTACTTTTACGTATGAGCTCGACTTTCTTTTCACTGAAAGTGCGCAGTATTATTTCAAGCTTAGGGATCTTGTTTCGTCTTGATAAGACGCGTTGGGTGCTCTTATTCCATTCGGTAAAAATGGATGTTAGGTCCCGACGATGGAACCTCCCAGAGTGGTGCATACTTCCGATAGTCGGTAGTTCTTACTGCTCAGAGAAGCGATAAGCGCATAAATACAAACACGAGCAAAGCCGAAGCTACACAAGGATGGATGCATGCCGTGTGCCGTGGCACAAAGTCGTTGGAAAAAGAGGAAAAACGACTAGCCCGATGGAGGAACGGAGGAAGAGACCGGCAGGAAGGCATTCAGCGCATTCACGGGGAAGAACTCTGTGCACGAACGAGCGACCCCGTGAATGAACCAAGTCCCGACCCGGCGAACCACCCTCTGTCCTCCCACCAAACCGCCCCATCTCGGGCATTATCGTTATTAAACACCTCGGAGGGCTGCCGTAGGATATTCCTCCTAACTTCAGGATTAAACTTCGAACCGATGCGTCCCTCGCTATTTTTCTCCAAATAATTCTCTCCTCTTGAGTGCGCAGATCACTCCGTTCGAGACCGTGAAATTGTAACGTACAGAGTGTTCAAAAATTTCTCGCTCGTCTTACATAGCTGCTAGGTATTTTTAATTTAACATCATGATTCAAAGTTTTGAATCCCGAGTATCTCGGACGAGGTTGCATTTATCCAAGGAGATAACACGCGAAATTTCGAAGCTCGAAATTCTATCTCGGCACTCGACAGACAGCCGCCATTGTTTCGAAGAAAGCCGGTCCGTTTCGCGAGCACTAAAACCAACCCCCTTAACCGTGGTATCGGCGAAACGCCGGATGATGTACTGCGCCCCCGGCCCCTTAATTACTGCCGCGTGCAAATTGGAAGGAAAAATTAATCGCAGAAATGACTTAGAGCCGTCGGTACTGGTAGGCGGTAGGAGGAGGTGGGAGAGGGAGGCGGGCGGTTGGACGGCGAAGGGAGGCCGAGGGAGAGGGTGGATGAGGAAGCGCACCCGAGGGTCGCACAAAGGGGATGAAAGGAAGTCCGGGGCAATTAGAATGATGCCCTTTGCACGGTCTTCCTCGCTGAGTCTCTCCCCCTGCTTCCACCCCCTGCACCACTGTCTTCCTTCTTTCTACCCCCACGGCTAAAATCATAGACCGATCTTCCTCGCTACACGAAGAACAAGATTCGAGGAAGAGCAAGCGATCAGACGTGTTTTAAATAATACGCAAAGAGAAATGCTCCAAAGAAAATTATCTATAATATATATTATCGCTTTGGATAATTGTCCAAATTGATGGCCACGTTTGCAAAGTAGCAGGAATAGCGTACAGGGGAAGGGACACCGTGGATGGACATTTAATCTCGATTTCGGGGTCGACCGCCGATCGACGTCACCCTTCGTCGTCGGTAGAAGGCCTCTGTCATATCTCCGGGGAATGATTCGACGTGACAGCTCTCCCTGGAGGGTTGCGTTGCCCTGCTGGCATCACCAACACTACCTCTGTCCATGGAAAAGGCGGTGCACACCATCGCCGTAGGCGGCAATATACGTCGTGACGTCCGCGGATTCTTCACGTGCCGCACTCCCTCCCCTGACGGCTACCCTTCGACGTATGAGGTTTAATGACGTATAAACTATGCGCCGGATTAGCAACGCGGTTATATGCCCGGGGTAGTTTCACCCCACGAGACGTTATAAGACGCCCGTATAGGGCTACTACGCGGCTGCATTGATGGACAAGGGTGAACCGCACCCCTCGGACCGACCTCTCCTTTTTTTGTTACACGTATCCACCGTTCACCGAGCTTGCGGGTCGGCTCGACGGTTCTTGTTGAAATTAACGACGACGACGCAGACAGAATCGTCGATTAGTAGATACGAACAGCTTTTTCCCTGCGCGATACCACCACGATCATGCATCTTTTTTCTTCGCTTTACAATTAATAAACGAAAATCTAGATGACAACAGTGACGTCGCGCGGCAGAAGTCTCTCGCGTGCATCGGCTGTTAGTCGTGCGACGTCATAGGAATATGTACTGTGTCGAAGGGGACAATGAGACAAATTCGTAGCTGGGTTTTTACAAATCGTCGCGGAACCGTAGACAGGACATTTTTTCATTCCGCATCGGAAATGTCACGTATTGTAAAGTAAAAAATTGAACGTAACGTAAAAACGTGGCAAGGCTTTTTCCCTCGGCCGAGAAGGCAACGTAAGCGAAGTAGGTAGGCAGTATGGAAAACCGCGACCCGTAGAACAAAAACCTGAATAGACAGATACCTGTCCGACGCATATGCATCCTCCCGGAGAAAAAACATCAAGGAGCATAATACAACAAGCCTGTGCTACATGGAGTTCATATAACATTCAAGCCTATTCGAGAAAACAAAGAATTTTACGAAACACGTCAGTAATTACATGTATCATTTAATCCCTTTCCATTAATTTTAAAAAATACATTTCACCACGTATAAGGCAAATTACTGTTTCTTCCAATTAGGATAAATGGATTAAACGAAGTGAGCTTCATTCTAGCTTGTGAAACAGCCTACATGTTATAACTCGTATTTCTTCTAAAATTAGAATCACTGTATTGAAAATACAGTATAACTTCATAGCATTAATTGAATAAATCATTATGAATTACAAAGTTGGTCTGTTTATAAAGTTCGTTTGCGTGTCGCAAGACTCGACACGAGGATGCATCGGCCACCATCGGCACGTTCGAAGGCAATACGAGAAATCTCAGCGGATGGTTAACGCGCACAAAAACGGGGATAATTAACCTTCACAAAAGAAAGCGATGTTCGAAAGTAAAAGTAAACGCGTGTGTCGTTGAAAGCGAGACGGAACGAGCGAGTCGGAAAAGTAGAGCAAACCCGACGATGGGGGATGAAAAAGAGCGAGAGAGAGAGAACGAAATGGCACAAAAGGGGCCCGGCAACAAAGTCAAGTGGGGCACAATGAGCCGCGGCGTGAGTACATTGAATGCCATGGTCGTCTCATGTAGTCACGGTCCCATGCCTCTTTACCGGTCGTCCTACTGCTCGTGTCTCATGGTGTCGTTATGGTACCGTGCGTGTCTCTATAAAGGCGTTGATTCAATTTATTACCTGACCGTGTTACCGATACACGTACAATTATCAGAGATTAGTTGTTTACAATCATCGTCATCCGCTTTTAAATTTATCACGACATTCTTGACGCGGTACGTCAATGATAAGGATTCCCCTTATCATTCTGATAGGAGATGATGAGCAGACGATTATAAATCATCTATGACGCAACTAAAACTTGTGGAATGTTCAGGTTCGGGGAGGAAGGAAGTTTTTTTGGAGATCGTTCAGCCATTTTTTCGGAACAGTTTGTTATCAATTCCGGCTAGTAACGTTTCGTGTCTTTTTCACGATTCTCGCTGCGCCGTTTTCCGCGGCGGCTGATAGTGGCGTTATCAGACAAGCCGGGTAAAAAAAGGAACAGCCAAAGGACGTCGACTGAAACGTCAGCCTCTATTAACACCATTCTGCCGTCACGGTGTCCGCATAAAAGCCGGTGTATCCTGATAATCCGAGCCGTGTCACCGATCTATTAAATTACACACGTACGAATACGCTGGCGGGCAGATAAGTGTCATACATCGAGGGTGGGTGCGTTTACGCTCGGGAAAATCGCGACTATCGTCGATTCTTTGGGCACGAGAGTCGGTCGCGGGGTCGGGCCAACGCTCAACCGAGTCTTTCCCGATAAAGGGAAGCTGGTGTCTGGGCCTGGGTTTTGTCCGACTCAAATTCGCTAGAAAAACTGTTGAAACGCAACGGGTTGACGTTCGTTTCGAGTTAACGAAACGTTTTCCCGCTCTTGTATGCCGCTTTTGTAATAGCGAAGCAAAAAAGAAATCCGGTGGCAGCGTAGCGAGAAAATAAATTATAAAGTAACGCGCGTTAAGCCCGTTCCCGCGTGAATCCGGAGTGATGGATAGAACGTCGAGATATTTCGAAAGAGCGGAAACAGGGAGGAACGGTCGGGTAGATGGAAGAAGCGGCAGGCGTAAGAGAGAAGAGAAGAGAAGAGACGTCGAGCAAAAGGACCGATTTAGAGGATTGTCGAGCGAGATCGCCGGTCAAGCTCGACAATCCTGATAAATGAAAGAAGCAAATGCCGAATTCGGATTCCCAATAAGGGTGGTCGATGTCAACCGACGTGGAACGGCTGGATGGAAATCAGGATGGAAAAGAGTGGACGCAAGAGGCGGCGGCTTTAACCCCATGACGTGGTCTGCCGGCGACGATCTCAATCTATATTCCATCTCTTCTCGTCTGGTCTTCCGCGTTATTTCGTGGCACGAATACCTCATCGACCGGTCGCTCGTATTCTCTTGTGATGTTCAACTCCGGTCAGAATTTATCCGCCGCATCGTACCTTATTAATTCTCCCCTGCTACAGAATACGTATAAAACACATAGTAACTTTTCACTCCACTAGATTCAATGTCAATTAAAACTAAGATTAAACATGTTGTACAGTTGGGATCAATCGCGATAAGAGGAGCGGGGCGTTCGATACAGCGGACAACGATTGCAAGCCTCCAACGAGCGCAGCAGCAACAGCAACAACAACAACGATAACAATAACAGCAACAACCCCGTGAACATCCGGCGGTGATCCAAAACGCATATTCGCCGCTTCCGGGCTAACTTCCCCTACCCATTTTCCTGTCGCGTTATATCAAAGCTGGAGGGGTTGTTCGCGCTTCCGCCTCCGCCTTCCTTGTCTTTTCCTCCCTCCGTTACTGTCGCTCTCTGGACGAACGCTCGACGGTTCTCTCTTCTGTTTTTGCTTGCGCTCGTCTCCGTTCGACTGGATGCAATCAATAAGACATTCGTGACGCGACGGTTATGGCTGATGGGGACGTGAGCACAGGGGCCAACGGCCAGCCCCATGAATATCTTTCGATAGATTGCACATCGGCCTCGTTCACCCCCGATGCGTCGCGATGCGTCGATCCCGTATGTATGTACGCGCGGGAGGGGATCGACGACGAGACGGACCACGAGGGTGGACGATGTGCAGCCACGCGTCCACTGCGGTTAACTTTCCTCATTCTTTTTTTCTCTCCCTGTTTTCAACCCTCACGCTCGCTTCTTCCTCCTATATTTTTTTTCCCTCGCCGCGAGTTATTCCGTTCTCGGCCTCATTTCCCATGTCTTCTCGTTGACCAGATAAACCTGCTCACCGTCACAGGATCGCTGCATTACATCCTTCCCCGACGACAGTGATAGAAAGTTTTTCACGCATACAATCGACGCGTATTGGGAAAGTCGCGAATCGAATTTCTCGACGAAAGGAATTAAGTACACAGCGTCGAAACGTCGTTTCGCTCTCATCTCGCCGATTTACTTCGGCCATTCCTAAGTGATCGAAGCCCAGCCGGGAACCATGACCCGGGATTCCTTTTCGCCGGATTCGTCACGGCGCAAAGTTTGAGGGGCCCGGGCTTGACGCCGCATTAATAATGCATACCCTGTCCACGAAAATGCATACAAATGCGGGGCCCGGTGGAAACACGGTATCGTTCGGCTTCGACGGAGCGATCCTTCAACGATTCAGCTTCGACACCTCCATACGAAATTTATCCTTGTTAAACGGTCGTGTCGCCTGAATCGGTCCCGTCCGACGTTCCCTTTCACCATCTCTCGGTCCGTCTGTGTCGCGGCGAAGAAAAGCCAGAGAAAAAAGAACGCGCGAGGCGCGGCGCGTAGCGGTGGCGTGTGGATCCAGCGTGGGTCTCGCGGAGTTTTCGGACTGATTAGCATTTTTTTCCCTCCTTCACGCTTCCAGCGTGACCCGATGACGCCCGCGGCCGGACAATGAGGCTACTTATTTATTTAAATACCAGGCATCCTGTCCTTTCACGCGAAGATTTATGCACGCCGCCGAGCTAATTGCCGGCCTATTATCCGGATAATGGTATTCCGTCGCGTAACGACGTGTCGCCTGCCTCCTACCCCCCCCTACCCTTTCACCTCCTGTCCCTCTTTAACCCCGTACCTCCCTTCCGCGCAGCAGCTATTTTTTTCCCTGTTTCCACGGACGCGTTCGGTTCGCTCATCGTTCCTCGCCTGGCTTGTACTCGACTCTTCCTCCTCGAACAAAGAACGAATCGCTGGCAGAATATACGATCGACTCGTTCAAGGATGCAAAGACGATAGGTAGTCGGTATCCCGACGAGATGTTGCCTGTTACGAAGCTGAATCGCACGCAAAATTCTTCTCGGCAACTGCGTTCGTTTTTTTTTACTATTATTCAAATCATATTCGATGCTAAGCTTAGTGTCATTCTCCTAGATGTGTTGAATCTGGAGCAACAAATAGCACGAGACATCGAAAGATTTTTGTAGGCGACAATTTGACTTGACGAAGGGTTTAAAGTTTTTTCAGCAGATGAAGATAAAAATAACGTGAAATTCGGTATGAACGAAACACGTTTTGAACGAGGCCAGCGTCGGAGAGAATGGTTCTTGGTACAATATATCATGGACATCGATTTCTGAACGGGCTGTACCGTAAACGAGCTCTCTCTCCCCCCGTGCGACCCCCTGCCAGCTAGCCGACCGGCCCCATCCACTGCCGCGAAACGCTCGAAAACGCGCTTTCGCGTTCCCATCGAATTGGGAAAACGGGCAAAGGGTTGCTCTCTCTCCCGTTGCCTTTCACCCTGGTAGCCTGGCCAGACGACTCGACTCGGTCGGACCGCGGGGAGCGACCACGGGGATGGGTAGCTGCCAGAGGAAAAGAGGAAAGGGGGTTGCGCCGAACGTAGACACGAAATGTTGGACGCGAGCGGGAGAAACCGTGGCGAATCGAATGATAATCGAGTTACGGCGTGGCGATGACGGTGGTGACCATGGATGGCTACGTTTATTGTTATTCATACGGGGAATTAACGAGCTGCAGAGGCAGGCCGATGCCTACCCTAGTTTCATGCCCGATAAACCGAGGGCCTCTCGAGGGTTTCAAAGCTCTACTCGATCCGTCACGTATCATCGGGAATCATTACCTAATTTCCAATAAAATTGCTAATTCGCGTCCGTCCATTAACAGCTGCAATTTACAAAGCTGTAAAAAAGAAAACACTAATCTGCGAAGCTAGATTAACTTCGGAGAATGATATCTAATTATCAGTCACGTATCGTTATAATGATTCATCGGAACGAACGGTGAATCGCTTTCGATGGTGAAACTTTCTACGTTATACGTTTAGCTAGTCACGTTCGATCGTCGCATTCAGGGACGTCCGTGGGATTAACATTAATTTTCAGTTTTCAATTGCAGCCATCGGGGGATACCGCAGACGCGAACGGCTGGATAAGGCAACGATATGCGGACCAACTGATTAGCATTCGACGTTAAGAAACCGGAGTCGGCGGTCAGAGTTCCCGCGAAACGGAGGGAGGATCCTATTTAAAAAGTTTGATTAAGAGAGCCTGTTGGCCATTATTCTCATGCTAATTGCGGCCGCAGAAAAATACACGTCGGAATGGAAGGGTCGCTCTGCCATCGAGACGCGATGCATTTCTCATCAGTACTTCCTTCCTTTTCTATCGACGTCTTCCTCTTTTTAGACTCCATCACGCGTACGACATCGGTAGATTGCATGTCGCGTAACAATTAATTCTTTCAAATATGCGGAATGATTAAGAATATGAGGAAATACTTTCTAGCTATGATCCTAATAAACTAGTTGATCCATTAATTACCAAGAAATCGTTAACCAACACAAATTTTAAAAAGGTGTTTGCTTAGTGTCATATTATTTTTCTACTCATTCTTGCAAGATTAAAAAATTGGAATCTTCGATGAGAAGATAACTTGGTTTTAAGTTTCAAGTCTTTACATTATATTTAACAGCAATTACTCAACCTGAGAAACAAGGAATTTTGTCTAGTCGAGCGAAAAAAATCGGCGTTGAAACTTCCATCCATTTCAGTGAAACTTTTCACGTTCTCCCCTATGGAGAAATCATATGCACCACTTCGCGGGCACGATCCACGTTTCCTGCGAGACGCACGGTGGCATGCGTGGGCCGGAAGTAGGGTTCTCGAGGCACTCTCCGTCCCCAGAAGCGGCCACGATTTTTAGGCAAGTCGTGCCCTTAACGCGCAGACACGAGCTGCAGTTTATGGGCTCGACGCGTATCGTTCTTAATGCCCGGGAACGGTACTACCGTCAGGGATATCTGTCGTATCCTGAAACACATCCCCGGCACGTTCCACCCACGTAAGTCGACTACGTATGCGCATACCGGTCGAACGCCTCGTAGTCGTAAAAACGCGTGGCTTACGCGCATTACGCGGAAATCCCAGCGATTTTTCATTCACGCCTATCGTGGCAACTTTCAACCTTCCGAAGTTCCCTCGGAAATTATAGTAAAGAAAGAACAGACGATGCTATATTATATAAGCTCGAGAATAAAACTATTTACGTGTTCTTCAAATCTTCTCGTTTTCAGCGAACCATTTAACAGAATTCAGTAATCAATGTTAAGTTCTTGTTTGGGGAGATTGATATAATAAATTAAGGATGTATTGGCTATACAGTCAATCCCAAAAGTTTATGCACTTTAGAAACGCATTTTTTAAAAAGAAATCAGACGTCAGAAGAACATTGCTAATAATNATTATTAGCAATGTTCTTCTGACGTCTGATTTCTTTTTAAAAAATGCGTTTCTAAAGTGCATAAACTTTTGGGATTGACTGTATAGCCAATACATCTTTAAGTGAGAAAAGTGCATTCGATGAAAATAGTATTTGTATTTGTAAATAGGAGCTCCATAGATTAAACAATACCGAGTCTCGGTTCACGATTCTTTGACCGTATCCCGTCACCTCGACTCAGTCGCGTGATGTATTTTCAGCGACGAAATAAATCACGCGGCGCGTACATCATTCCGCGCGGGGATGACGACGACGACGACGGCCGACGAGCGAAAAAGTAACTGAAAAGCTGGGCGAGCGACAAACCGCCGGCTTATCCAGTTATATGCCGGAGGGTTACATATTTTTTTCCCTTCATTTTACATTCTCTCCCTCCGCGCGTGGTGTACACCAGTTCCTATCATTCAGACCAGGACTCTCATCGCCGTCTACGAGTCACCCTCGTTCCTACCGTCAGTTGCAGTTTCAACAGACTTTTACCTGTTTCACGTTGCAAATACTTATGCAAAATGTTTATATCATAGTCAATGTTTCAACTCCTGTCCACGTCACAGTTTCTATTTACTGGCTTCACAGTAGAACTACCGGCGATTGACGTATGCTTACTTCTACCGAAGGGATCAAAATGACTTGTTTTTTAAATTAATAAATCATAAGAAAAGACATAGCAATTTTTATGTTTTTATGAGTGGAAATTGAATAATAAACTGTTAAAAACAATCTGATAATAATAATAATAGTTATTTAATAACAATAATTTTCAAAATAATTACGCTTTTAACCTACGGAACTCAAAATGACTCATCTCGGTATATGGAGGTATATTACATAAAATTTTACCCCCTTGGTAGATCTAGTGTTAAGATTATATGTACACTTATAGAAAAAAAGCCAGTGAGCAGAAATTGTGAACAGAAATTATGACGTTTACTAGGCACCTCTCCACACTAATCGATTGCATTATTTTGAGCGAAAAGTCGATTTCGCTAATTTAGTTCGAATCCAAGCGGCTGGAGTCAGCCCCTATTGGATTGGGATCATCGAGGAAAGTGAGGGGTCCGAATGGGCAGATTCTCACGCAGTCAAGGTCCCAAACGTGGATCCAATTAGGGAAGGCGAATGCGAAGGCGGCCGAGGGTGTAGGATAAATCGTTTGCTTGCTCTTTGATGTCCATATTGGTATTCATGGATCGTTGCATAAGGCTAATAATGTCACTAGCGGAGCGTTCGAAGACAATGCGGTGCACCGAAGTAGGGGAAGCCAAAAACTGACACCAACGCAGGTCAGGGTATACAGCTACTTTGTACGGGAATGCGGGAAGATTGTTGCCGCGGAAACAAAAAGTCACCGCGAAAGCAGGAACACCCGGTATTAGCGTTCATCGAGACCCCTGATTACGGGCCGCGTACAGCCGCGTGTGCGTATCCATTTGCCGCGGCCATTGTTCGCCGATCCGCTAGGAAGCATTGTAGCCAACGAGGGGGAAGGTAATAACGTGGCGCCTTGTTCGTCGATTAAACGACACATTGTACCGAACTTTTCTTTGATTGGATTACGCTTTAACGGAGCGGAGCTGCTCGCAGACGAGCCGGGAACCGTGAAAAATGACCACGCGACCGTCAAATCCCCGTGAGAAGTCGCGAAGCGGTCTCGACAGTTCTTCCTTTCAGTTTAGCCCACTCTTTTCAAGGAGCTATACGTCTTCGACGCCTCCATTACTTCTTTTCTTAACATGAAGTAATTATGACGCTGACGACATCATTGTGACGTTATTATAGATTTGGACAAATCTAATTCTAAGTGCAACGTCACCGCGTAGTGTAACGCAGTAATTATAGCAAACTGAGTGAATGTACCACCCGTATGGAAGATGAACATGATTCAAGAAGAATCATCGACTGCGTCGATTGAGATTTTCTAGTTTAGCGAGATTCAAGTTGAGAAGACTTTCCTGACGTTCGTCCCGCAAACCGACAGTTGGGAAACCAAGCAGACGGGCAGTGCTCGTGGAGGTAGTACGTACTCGCGGTCAGTGACGCAAGATCGTCGGCAAAAAGGGACGGGCGGAGGAAGGAGTGCGCGAAGAAGCAGAGAAACGGGATGGGAAGAACGCGGAAAAGCCGGAGGCAGAAACTGGAGAACGCGGAGTGAACGCGGGGAGGGCAAGAAGAGGGTACAGCGGCAGCACAGAGAGCGATGGAAGAGGAAGAGAGAAACGCGGCTTGGCCAGTGCGTATCGATCTGGCCGTGTTACGTGCGTGCCGGAGGTTGGGGTCCTGGCGTGGACCAATCGGAGGGCCACTCCTCTCTCTTCCTCCCTCTCGCTCTCTCTTTTTCTCTCTGGTAACTTACTCTCGCCCTCCTTGTCCCTGTCGCCGTTCGCACCGTTTTTCTCTCTCCGACCAGCCACGTCGACGCACACGCGGACCTCGCACACTCACGCACGTAACTAGCGTGTACCTGCTTGATTACGGCTGATAACGCAACACGGCCATGTCGATACAATGAAATGGCGGACGATCGAGAAACCAACGTCGTATGGAGTATCGTACACGTCGATTTCGATTCCGAAGTTTCAACTTTTTCACCGGAATATTTCCTCTCGACGACGAGAAATAACCGAATTTTTAAGCGTCGCGAAGTTTAAAAAATTCACGTCAGCTACATGTTTCAGGGGAATACCGTTATTGGTCTACCGATCTAAAATACTGTACACTTCGTGAAACCACGGGCAACACGCCGGAACAATGAAACGACGAACGATAAAGATTTTACCGTGAAATCCGGCATACAGGAAGTCGCTCGCAGGAAACGGCTTATGAAATCATTTCCTGTTTCACGTTCTGAGTGTAAAAATATTACTAAACGAGAACGAGATCAGCGAGGAATGTGGGGGAACTGAAAATTTGTCCTCGGTTTAACGAGAAGATTTGGACAAGCTCATGAATATTCACCGTTGAGGCAGTTAGGCGAAAAGATAGAAGAAAGTTAAACAGCGGGAGGATCCGAGATCCCCGTGAAGACTTTTAGAAAGTTCGAGGGATCGAGACGTTAGCCCGTCCCTTGACGATCTATTAGAGCCACAATCAGGCAAAACATCCGCTGGTACCGGCTATTCAACAACCGTGAAAATTATTCCCGACTTTTAAAATTCGACTCAGTCCTGATTCCGGAAAAATTATTGCCTGTGACAATAACTACTTTCTAAATAAAATATTAATGGTAAAAAATGAAGGACTGTCTTATATTTTCCATACTTAATAAAAAAAGTCTTCTATGCACTGTTCAATCTTCACTGATTTCAGAAACACGTCTTCGAATTTGAATTAAATCAAAGCAGAAGATTGTTAACAAAATTTGTTTAAGACCGTGGAAACAGTGGATGAAAAGATTGGAACCGCCGCGCGTCTCGTCACGCGATGACATTCCGAATCTACTTCACATTGAACCGATCACCGGGGAGACTCTTTGAAGTTGGACGATAAAAAGGAGTAGGTTTCTGTGGACCGAGAATTAAAAGGGACAGAGGCAAGTTCGATCACGAAGCGGCCATCTCGTCGAAGTTTAACCAGCAGACAGAGCAGCCCTCTCTACTCTCGTTCGTCCGGGCGTGAAGCCCGGAACGGTGTATACCGTCGATTAACGAGGAAATTCGATGAAATCGTAAATTCGTTCGCTCGTGCCGGTGTTCCCCAGCGCAGCGCGTAGCGACACGACTCTGTATTTGCCAATAAACGCTCGGTAGTACGTAGCATGTATATTCACGCACGTGCACATGCGGCCGCGAGCCACCGCATCGCGCCGGCCATGACGGTCCATCGGGAACGACCCGGTAAAATTTGCTAAACGATGTAAATAATGGATGGGAACAGTTGGACAGTTTTCAGTTATTTTCCTCCCCGCGCTCGCGCATAATTCAACCGAAATTTATTGCAGCTGCTCAATTACGCAAAATATTGCCAAAAAACGCGACCACTCTTTTCACCCTGTTTTGATAGCCTCTAAATCATCGGTGCTAAACGCAGGAAGTTCGTTGTCTCTCCGCGGTTTCGCGATAACGGCCATGTTTCACGTCTCGTGATACAGTTCTTGCGTCCCAATTCCGAAACAGAATTATTCTTTATTAAAGACATAAATTGCTTGTATTCGGATATCAAATACTTTTCATACAGCTGAAAAAAATTACAGTTGATCTAATTGTAAATGTATGCAAAACCATTTGATCCTAAATGGTTGGAAGTGAAATTTTTGCTTTGAAGTCACGTGGATGCAGTCATTTCTAAATGAGATCGGTCCTCCATCGTTTTCCATCTTGGCCACCATTGTTTCTCGCGAAAATAACGCTCGGTAGGGACGGTGCACGCGCAAGATACGAGGCCCGAGTGGAAATCACGAGAGTCCTGCGACTGCCCGGGATTCGCCCTTTCTAATCTGGTCTCCTTGGTTTCGCCCCCGGGGCGAAAGGAGGAAAACTCACCCTCTCGAGCTCCGTCTCCCGACTGGGTTACTTGCAAGGGTGCAAACGAGCGAGCAGGACCGTCTAAGAAAGCCACCGGAAGATGGTGCGAGATGGCTAAAGATGCTGGCGAGAACGTGTGGGTGGGAGGATCGGAGGCGGTTTAAAGGGTAGCGAACGCCTCGACAAAAGCAACCCTCTTAAAGTTCGGTCTACGCTCTGCCTACCAATGCGAGAACGGCGCCAAATTTTCGGAAAAGGACCGATTGAAAGTCACCCTAAAAATGACCTGAAATTAGTCCAATAAAATTCACAATAGCGGTAAAACGATTATATGACGCTCAGGTAGAAAAGGATTTACGGAAATGGTGGAAGAAAGGAAATGAGAAATGAAATTTCCCGGGAACTCCTTTGATTCTGCGGAATAAACTTGACTGGGAAAGCGTGTCTCTGCCGCGAGTCTGCGAAAGTCGTTATTCCGATCGAAAGAAAAGGAACGGGAGGCGAAAAAACAAGCAGAGAAAAAGAGCGAAATCGTAAGTAGGGACGCGAGCGTCGTCGGCTCTAATCTGGGACGCGGCACGAGAGCGAACCCTAATCCAGCTTATCCAGAAAGTAATTTTGAGTCTTTTGAAAGCGACCCTCCTATCCTCTCCCGGCAGCCTCGTCCAGGAAGGAATCCCGGGAGAGAGAGAAAGAGTATACAGGCGGTCGGACCCCGCGACTGCTCGAGGATTTTAAGTCCTCTGGAAGGACCTCGCCACCCTTGGTACAGAACTTCTCCCGACAGTCCCTCCGCCGCTGTAATGCCGGTGACGGTATCAGCGAGGAGCAGTTGTTTTTCTCGATTTCGGTCGGGGAAATTAGTAAGGCAAAAAGAGGGGAGAAACGGAAGATCGTTGGACAAGATAACGGGTGACAAGTTGCGAGACGAGCGAAAGAAATTAAACAGTTCAACCGCCTTTTCTCTCGAATAATTACGGCGATCGAGTTTCCACGAGCGAGGAGATAAAAGAAAAGGTAAAACAAGCGTCAAACACCAGCGTTCGGGCCGTGGCATTAATTACAATGTTTGGAAATTTCCGTTCGCCGAAATGTCCGCGGCAACCTGCTGACTGGCGGCAAGTTATCTGGCATCAAAATGGCAAATGATCATCGAGTAATGGCCGATGGAGGGAGAGGGTGAGGGGACCGGAGGATGAGCCGTCGAATACAGACGAACGGGACGTAGAGAGACGGCGAGAGAAAGAAAGAGAGAGAGAGAGAGAGAGAGAGAGAGAGAGAGATGGGGGTGAAGGGAAGAGAGGGTGCATCGTGTGCTGGAATATTTCGAGAGTACTCGATGCATTGTCACTCGGGCTTACCCTTGGTCCACCCTCTCGACGATTCGAAACCAGCCCCCGGTACACAGGGGGAGGTTGCTGGTAGCTGCTGCACGTGCAGAGCTAACGGCTCGTTGGCCGAGTTGCGCGTCTATACACGGTGTCGAATTCCAATCGAACACACCTATACAACCGTCGCACCGAAAAACTTTTGATCTTGCCAATATGTTGTTGCGCGCCGATTTCCGAACAACCCCCCCGTACGTCGCGTCGCGCCGCGCCGCGTCCGACGGAACGCCTCGCATTCACGAAAATTTACCTGTCGCGAATTTCACCGAATCTCGTTCCGCGGCCAATCGATTTCCATGTTAACTATCGTCCGAATGGTTTTAAATACCCCTAGCCCTTCATTCACATCCAATTAAGTCGGTCCGGGAAGTCGAATCAATTTTTAAAGGAACCGTGCAGTTATGAACTCTTTGCGTTTAAAAAGTATTCCAACATCTTCCTTTGACCAACTAATTACTTCTGTTTCAATAATCACGAAATATACTTGAAGTTTCGGTTCAAAGGGAATCTGTTAGTTTATGCACTATTTGGGTACTGTTGATGAAATTGACAACCATAAAATGCTACGTTTTTATTGCAACGATGAATTACTATGGTAATAAATCAAAGCATTACAACCACTATTAAATCAGTTATATATAAATAATCCAATATTCATGAACGAGGATATCCATATAGAACATGATAATACATTAATATGAAGGATCACTCACATTATCTGAAATCGGTATCCTTCGACGGAGGATACTGTGTATGAAAGTTCCAGGCACGGCTAGGTATTACCTGCGTAGACAGCCATTCGTACATAGCAAGGATGGTCTAGTATATAGAGACTAGCAGGTAGGTACCTAGAGGGCCAGATCCATCCTAAGCAGCATCCCCGTTGGCCGGGTAGGCAGCGTATTATACACGTAGCGAAGGCTGGAGGGTCCTCACCGCCGCAACATTACGCTGATTGCCTGAATTATCCGCAACCAGGCTGCATGTACGATTCTATACGCACACACACATACATACGCGCGCGCGAGAAACGTTTGCCTGTGCGCATGCATCCTGGTTACTACTCTACTGGTACTGGTACTCGACATGCTGGCTGGCTGCCTGGTGGGTTGCGTGCACGCGCGAGATTCGGTTTCCAATGTGGGCGATGTAGGTACATAGTACGTATCCTCGACCTACCCGTGAGCATTCGTGTGAGTACGTCGGTGGCGGGTATCGTCGCGCTCGTAGGGTGGAGGAGAAAATTGAAAACAGAGTCGCGCGTGAGCGCGAAAGACGACGGCGTGATGCGCGCCGAGCCGGAATAATGAATCGAGCCGTTGAATCCGTGATATTCGTTGAACAGAGACGGGATACCGGTCCCGGAACTCTTATCCTGGAGAACGTCCAGACAAAACTTGTTTACATTTGGACGGTCTCCCTTTTAAACGAATCAGTGAAGTTTTTTGTTATTTCCCTCGAAATATCCAATCGCTTCGACACCGTACCCCTCGATTGGGTTGATTCGAAGTTATAATCAATTTCGTGGCTTCCATCGGCTTTCATAGAGCATCGATGATCGCGGACTTTAAGCAGCACGCGTTCAGAGACGCATAGAAGGGCTGTTTGTGTCAGAAACAAAGTCCGCTGGCAATTCAGGGAAGTCGTTTTGCATTTTTTCAACCGTTACACACCGATTCAGCGGTTCGATCGGTTGTTAATGGAGTCGGCTCTGAAACATCCATTTAGCGATCCTTGTGAAGGCTGCGTCCCTTTCGATCGTCTCTACACAGGGCACAGGGCAATCTCGATGGACGGTCGAGCGTATAGGCGCGTGCAGTTGCGTACTCGCGTGCTCGGGATTGCGAGTAACTAGCGAGAAAAGGTGAGAGAGAGGTTGATAAATAGAGAAATCGGGAGAGAGAGAGAGAGAGAGAGAGGAAAGCTCGACGGAACGAGCGTTTCGATTCCAGTGACACAGTGACACAGAGCCTGTCAGCAGAGGGCAACCATTGGCTCGTTCCTGATAAATAGAACGCTACCGGGAACAGTGTCGCGAGTACCGACAATGGGGGTGCCGGAAGACCGGGGCAGCTTTAATTTCCCCCCGTAGTTCCTGGCAATTACCGCGTTGCGCACCCCGATAGCCATCTCTATCTCCGACCACAATGCACTCTGTTCCGAGTTGCCTTCCATCCCCCTCGCTCTGCTATCAACTCCAGCTCGGCGACGTCTACGACACAGTGTTTCTCAAATCCCACGTTGACCGCAACCCTTTCTTCGATCGACAATTATCGAGAAACGATTGATGGAATTTTATAGTTATCGTTTGAGTTGGGAAGAGGTGTGACGTTATTTTATCATCAAGAGAATACGCGGAAGGAATTTTCTAATTTCCGATATAAAGAATATCCAAGTTTTCATTTTCGTCAGAACCCATTCCTTAGATCCTTTCGTCGTATTCGTTGGATATTGTTGAAAAATGGACTAATGGTCTACCATTCAGCGTCCTTAAATCATGGAGATCTATCAAGGAAGCACGGAATAGGTTCGGAAGCACTTGGAGAATAAAGGAACTCGGTAATTGCTCGATTAAAAACTTATAGCCTCATGTATCACTTCATGAAATGACGTATAAAAATTACCATTTTCCATTTAATAATTACCAAATATTTGTGCAAGACTGTTTTAAAAAACAGTCAATCTTCGTAATTTTTTAGAGGACATTCATGTATTAATTTTCATTAATATCGATTTTACAAAAGATAATATTATATCGACGTATCAATGGAAAGGGTTAGAGATTGAAATGGAAAACATTTATGCTTGCCCTTAAAGAAGGAGTTGCAGACGTCATCACGATTCCTTGCGCCAAATTTTTTTATTTTCTAACAAGTTATACGATTTTCTAGTTTATCCTGCCTCACCCGTAACTTTCTTCATGGTCGCGCGAGACAAAACTTGGCCGGAGATCAAAGTAAACGCGTGGAGGTGTTTGGCCGCGCCGAAGTTCCCTGTGTCGCAGGAGCCAGTCGATATGATAAGTATTCGCTCTCTTTTATTCGCTCAGGGTACCAGGGTAAGAAGAATCGTTCTAAGAATCGCCGTCACTGAGCTGTTTAACTTGCTCGTTCGACTCCTCCGTCGAAGAGTTTGCAAACGGCTCGACTCGCGATTGCGCTCCGACCGTTTAAGTTCCAGCTTCTTCCGCCGCCTAGAGGAAGATCTTCTCCGTGAGCGAACGAAGATGGACTGAGAGCTAGAGACTACCGGCAACATTATCGTGTTTTAATTTAACTTGCAGCTGCACTTTAATTAGACTTCGCCTGAATAAGGAGACGCGCCGCGTTGAGGAGACGAGCAAAGCTCCAGCCGAGACCAGACTGAGTCTCTTCCTTCTTGCTACTTCCGGTTCCAGTTCCTCTTCCCCTTTATAGCTCAACTCTACTTCAACAATTACTGACTTTTCGCCATTTTCTTGGCGATGGACCAATAGAATTTAATCCACCAAATTATTATGTTCAAAAATATAACAATCTGATTCAACACTAATTGAATCATCAAGCAGTAACGTTTCAAGGAATATTGGAAATGAGAACTACATTATCATTCATTAATTCTTGCCAAATCTAATGATAGTAATCGTCTTAGTTTTGTATTATTTTTTCTTAGTAAGAATCAATTATTTCATTGTATTTGTTATTGCTACATTCTTGTAGCATTTGTCGATTCTTTGAAAGCTTATAAAAATGTTCTCTTTGGCTTTGTTCGTACAAATATTTCACCTACCACGGGATAATTTAATATTGTCTTGTAATGACGCATTCGCTTATTTTCCACGGCTACCTTCTTATCAGTTCGCACTTAATGAACACCCGTAACCGTCGTGAAGCCTCGTGCTTTTCGTCGCTTCTCGCAACAATTGTAACAATGCCTGAGTCCCGTGTCGGGTTAGATCAAAGAGAACGCGAAGACTTATCGAGACAGCGGGAAATAAACTCGTAGATCGACGGGGATTAATCCGGTGGACGAAATTGGGGCTCGCGCGTCTCTATGGCTGCCGAGAAACCTCGATTCTAACGCGTGTCCCTTCGCTAAGTGCCTCGCCAAAATTAGAGAACGGAGTTCTACTTACTTCAAGTACCATATCATTCCTGTTACATCATTCATTCATTACATTAAAAAATTCTTTCCCTTCATCCCTTCTATAATCATTCAGTATGCTTTCTTTGTATTAGTAAAATGATTGATTAAATTATTTTCATCATTTGTTGCCTAAGAAATGTTGAAATGTATACATAATTTTGGTAGGAAGTGAAAACAAGTCGTATTCACTTCATTAATAATAATTTTTAAGAACTTTGCGATTCAATAAACAGCATTCTTTGATATTTGCAATTAATTTAAAAGAAAATAAGGGTAGGATTTTCGTAACGCGAAGTTCCGAGGACGTTGAAGGCTCGCGAAAAATTCCACGGGAATCCCAAATCCATTCCCATTTGAGAATCCCTGTCCGAGGTCGAGAGCACTTATTCGGGCCATAACTCCCGCACGCGTTCCCTCCGTTTCTGCCCTCCCGCCCTCATAAATACATGAAATGGCGGGCACGAGGAGACGAGGAGGGAGTCGACGAAAACGACAAACCAGGCAATGGGGCGGGAACGGATACGAGGCTCGGGAATCCGGGACTTTAAAACAAATATATCGCGCGTAAATCCAGGCTGGATGTAAGTCAGACCGTAGAACGGCAAGGGACGCCGGGATACACCGGGAAGACAGAGAGATCGAGGTATGAAAACAGGGGTGGAAAGGAGCAAATCGTCGCTGCTTTGCTTTACATATTTCCTGACGGAATTGCTGCTGTCAGATGCAACGAAGAAAAACGACGAACAGCAAGAGGTAACGAATGTGCGCGCAGTTTCTCGTTGATTGTTCCGAATTGCGATCTTTCTGAATATTTAATTATCGAGACGTTAAATCGAACGCGATTTCGTTTCGACGCGAGGTTCCTCCCAACGCGAGACGACGTTTCATTCTCCCGTCCGAGCTTGAAACGATGAAATTTCCGCCCGAGCGAACCCCGTTTCCGTAATTATTTCTTAGAATGTCCTCGCGGCGGCAACAGCAACAGGGTCGCGATTGAAAGTAAGGCGCAAACACGCGCCAGGCAAAACGTCGGCAAAACGAAACATTTTTCCAGCTTCGTGGAAACAAATTACTTGAAAATTACTCGCCTGGGATTGACATTTGATTGCGCCAGTGCCACCCCTCTCCCTCACTTTTTCTTCCCGCGAGCTAGCGTGTCGAGTAACCGTACAAGAAAGGTAGGTCGAAGGTGGGAGGACACATTTACACATTACGCTGCTGGATCGGAGAACCGGAGAACAGCGCAACGTCGCGCGTCCATGCATGTATGCGCGTACACGCGTGAAGGGTGCATGTGTGTGCAACCACTTCTCACCCTTCATTTCATACGATTCTCTCCTCCTCGCTAGTTCCGCCACTTTTCACTCTTTCCCTCGTCTCCTCGTCCTTCTCCAGCCTGCCTGCGTCTCGTACTTTCCTCCCTCTCGCTCCAGCGTTCCACCCCCATCCTTTCTCTATTTACGTTGCTTTTCGCATTATCGCCTTTTTCGCCGAGCGAGTCTGGCTTAATTCACTGGAAATTATTCATTTGCCTAATTGCCACTCGTCGACCTGGATCGTCGACGCTTCGCGGCGGAAACCTTCGACCCCGTTCAACTCCCATCTCCCTCTTCGATGCCGATTCCTCCGTGACAACGACAGGCCTCGCCTTTCGTTCTATAACTCCCGCGTGAAAACCGTTTCGTTAATTCCTGCCGGGAGATAATCGTATCCATTCAGGTTTAATTTCGTCGCTAAAAATGCATCGAGCATTCTGGTCCGTCACGGAATGAGACTGGCCATCAGTTTAGACCAAGGTTATGGTTCGCGGGGGTTAGTGGTAAGAGCTGGTTTCGCGGTGGCCGAGCGAGCATTTCCCGTGGGCGAGGACCGGGATTCATGAATACCGGAGTATTTACACGCGGTGCGTCGATATACGCGATGCGCAGACACTTCCACCCGGTACATACCGCATAGTTAGTAACCGAGCGCGCGCGCGCGTTAGGTGGCCAACGCGGAGTGTGTCGGTGTTTGGTAACGCGCGGCAGCGAAGTCCCCGGGGGCTTAATACGGTATGCACGTCTGTCGTTCGCGAGCTCGGCCCAATGTGGGCTCGAACCAACTACCAGCTAATATTCCACAGGAGGGCCCTGAGCTACGTGCCTGGACTACTAAATACCTTGCGAAACCTGTGGAAACTCCACCATGATCCAGCCGCGTCGCGTCAGGAGCGGGGGTGGTTTTATTTTTCGCGAGAAGAACCGGTTGAATTGCTTGTCACGCGACGAACAGCCACTCAGAATTTTAGTTTCAAAACGTACATTTTTCTTTTGCATTCATAATGCACGGATAAAAATTGATAATCTTCAAGACTCGTGCGATATGCAATTCGAATGATCGTGGAACGCGTAATATTCAGTTATTTTTCGAATATCGAAACTCGTTTGGATCCACGCATCAACGGAGCCGCATCGATCAGAGTGCCGCGTTTTCATGGAGTCACGAGCGGGAAATTTCGGCGCGCAGCCGCGATTAAAATCCCGCGGCGCATCCAGCGGACCCACAATGGTGGCCCGAAAATTCGTTTGCGACGCGTTTACCAGTAGCGGATGGTTTTAAAGCCATCGGGAGCGGAGAACAGCAGCGACGGGCGGGTGGGTTGAGCGCGGATACGGTGGACAGCCGGGGCGGCCGGGCACAATGGCAAAGCGGCGAACAAAGCCTATCCACGGGTAATTCGAAATTCGTATCGTCCTGTGCCCGCGCGTCTGTAATTAACGGTAACCCCGTGTCCTGGCCCGATTAAAAAAGGACGTCGTATAATTGCAACCCGGCCCGCTCGTCACTATCCATCGCCCAGGGATTTTAACGAACTTCGCTTCGATCCGTTACCCAGTGACGAAGGTTCGTTATATCAGATTGGAAATTTAGCTACGAACCTGAAGAATCATTTTTTTGAAAAATCGATCTGACTATCGTCAGAATTAATCACATACGATTATTGGCAGGACTTTTGCCCCTACCAGGATCATTAAAAGTTTGCCAAGCGAATTATTTCTTTACGTTCAACCATGAAAACTGGTTTGTTTTTCTTCGGGAACAAATAAACAACTTTATCGCGGTATCGTTAACAATCGACGGGCAACGAAAGCACGCTTGGAACGGCGACAGCTACCGATGAATATTCATAGCGCTTCGTGCCGCGCTGCCTCGTTGATCCCGCTCCACCTATCTCTCGGACATCGGCGTCGACACTGGAAACGAGCGACGCAGAAGAGGCGGAAACGAGGATGGAGACGTGGGCGAAGGCGACGGAGGAGCGTAGAGAGCTACAGCGAGCGAGAACGGAGAAAAGGGGATCGCGAGGCTGTGTCGAATAATTGCCAACTATTCCAGGCACGCAGTTTAAGACGCAGGAGAAACGGTTCTTGCCGTGGCTGGCGGAGCAAAGGAGGGTCGCGAGGCGGGCCGAGGAGAGGAGGCGAAGAGAATGGAGGCGGAAAATGAGAGAAACAAAGAGGACACCGAGGAGAAACGAACGACCGAGCGAGAAAACTTGTGGCTGTTCCACCGTTGGGGAGCCGAACGCGAGACGAGGAGACAAAACGGGTACGGAGAGGTAAGAGAGCGAGTTCGAGACGAACCGAGGAGGGCAGAGGGAAACGACGGTGAACCGAGGAGGGCAGAGGGAATATCAGAGGAGAAAAGGAGAGTGGGAGTTGCCAAGATGGCGCCACCAAGAGTAGCACTGGCCGGAGGTAGGAGGCGAGAGGTGGAGAACGTGCTCCACCGGGAGGAAGGGTAAAAGATAAATGACGTGTCCACCGCCTCAACCGGCAACCTCGACTGCTGCCACCGACATCGCCGCGAAGACGTGGCGAAAGAAGAAGACGCGGCAAGGGGTCGACGGGTAGCCTCCATTAAACATTGGCTCGCTTGCTTACCCTTTACCCTTTACTTGGTTTCCTTGCCCTTCACGCTCCTCACCTTCGTTCACGGGGATTATAGATCGTGTTACCAACGAAATTTTTACTTCATCCCTCCGCGGGGAATCGTATCACTGTATCTTGTTGATATTTTACAATTTATCATGAAAATACTTTCCGAAGAGGGAAGTACGAATTGAAATTCGTGAAGTATTACTTACAACTTTGCTGACCAATTCAGGATCATCTTGTCAACCAGATGTACCTGTAACAAAAAGAAGTTCAAATTAGTATAAAAACATAAAACATTGAAAAGTAAGTGGTCTCCAAAGGAATCATTAAAATAGAATGTTAATTAACTCTAACCAATCATTCTGAAATCTTTTCTACCCCCGTCTGTCTATAATGGGCACGCATTTCTCATCCATCTCAGGAAGCATCCGTTTATGGGTTTGCGACTCGATGAATCGCAAATTCGAGCCGAGGGAAAGAGGCGAGGGTGAAACCATCCCCGTTTCCAGGCATCGAGCGTTATGAACTATCAGAAGACACATTAGCGCAAATCTGCGAAGCCAATAACTCGGCCCCGACGCTCTGCGTCTATGTCGCCACGGTGGAGGTGGTTGAACATAGATGAAGAACGGCGCCGGAGGGGGTGCCGGCAGGGGGTGCATCACCGCCTCTGTCGCCAGGGCGTCAAATTATTCTGCGATTAATAATCCGCGCGTTACACGCGTGATCGGGCCTTTATCCCGATAGCTGTGCATCGCTGTCTCTCTTCCTTCCTTCCTGCCTGCCTGGCTGCCGTGCACCCCCTAAAGGTATCAATGGTTGCGGCACGTCGAAGCGATTGTCCTTCTGTGTCGAGGGCATTTATCGCTCCGCGGGACGTGCATGAATCCATTGCAGGCGAGCATCCTTTAATGAAACGCGGCTCGATCGCGTCCCGCAGCCCCACCCCTCGCGCCCCCGGCATCCCCCTAATTGAAAAGATTCATTAAGCTGGTTAAACCGCCGCGTCGAAAACTTCAAACAAGCTCCATCATTACACCCACCCTACTTTTGTAGTCTTATTTCCTGTCGAAATTATGTCCCGAAATTTTGTCGCGAAAATCCTGTAATTAATCGCGATCCCTTACGAACCCCTCCTTCTACATGATCTCACTGTTGGCTAACAGCAAAATTCCATAAACCCTTGCGAATCTTCATCTAGACGTTCGCCGAGGCGTCGCGGGGCATTCGATGAAACCGGGTACAAAGGAATTATATTGAGTTCGCAATATACCGATCCGCGGAGCGGGTGCGGGGAGTTGGGGTGTTCGCGAAAATTTGCAGACAGCGGCACGTTTCTCATACTGGGCCCCGTACCTATCCGTCGTCGCGTCGTCGTTCCGGCGATTCCGCATTGTGCCGCGCCACACCGGGAAGAATATAAGACGACGCGTGCGTGTCTGTTCGTACGTGTAGAAAAGGGTGATATCATCCCCGTAATGCGATGCAGGCGCGATGATCCGGGAGCAATATACCTTGGGACGCGCGACGGGAATCAGAGACCCCCCGCAGGATAACCCCGGGACCTCCTTTGGCCCCGGGACATCGCGATATTGCTTGTTTTATTGGAGCGTGACACCCATTTTTTTCACCCTCTCCCCGTCTGTGCCGGTCGTCTCCGATTGTAGCTGGTAGAGAGGTCGGTTTAAGGGGGCGAGATTCCGTAAAAAAAAGGAGAAGAAGAAAAAAAATCATCTCGGCGGATGTTTAGGCGTGGCGGAAGCAACTGAGAAGCAGCGAGGGGGCCGAGGAGGGCGAACGAGGGTCCACGGGTCGTGGGAGGAGGAGGCTGCGATAAACGAAACAGATTGTTGGAACGATCATACCTTGGGGAGGAGATACCGTGGATAAATGTATGCCCGGTGTTTTATGGAAACTCCTCGCAGCACACAAGCAAAGGGATAATTTAATGGGTGCATAGACGGAAGCGGTGCGGGAGCAAAGTTCGAAGTGAAATTTTACGGCGGTAGCCGTTATGCGACTTTGACGATAATGGGATAGATCTACCTGCTAATCGGCAAACGGGACTTACTACTTCGTGTGTCATTTAGGTAAATTTATGACGTTATATAGGACGTCGTTTCTTCAACGCTATCTTTATGCAAACGTAATTTACTACTACTACAACTAGAAATTAATGAGTTCCCGTGCAACGCTGAGGTATTGAAGTACAATTAAAAATTATTTAAATGAATTGGGTTACACGGGAATCGCAGTTATGATTAAAATGTTACTTCAGCCTGGAAATCAGTGTTTTTAATGGCAAAAACTCGGCATTTAATGGATTAATAATCGATAGAGCGACGACGGGAAATACTTCCGTCGACGTTTGATCACCGGGGGAACTTTCAATGCGCCGTGAAAAATAAAGCGCACGGAAGAAACCAATTAAGGTTATTGCCTGGCCGTGACGACGCGAGGATCAAAGCTACTCGACGAATTAAACTTCGCATCTCGAGGGGTATCAGGAGAAGCAACGTGGGAAGAAGAGAGGAGATGGGCTGAGGGAAACGGTCCGAAATTTTCGCAAAAGCCGGTCGAGCACAATTTCTCATATGGAAAAGTTTTCTCCTCTGTTTGCCTCCCGACGAGGGTAGTCGACGAAGCGGGGAAAGGGGCGAGAGGTTGCAGGAATCTCGCGTTTTCCCCTTACTTTTTCCAACTTCTGTCGTCCGCGAGAGGAATCGGACGAACAAAACCGATACCAGACGAACCGTTCCTCCAAATATTCGACAAATTTTCGCGTTCCCCTGTTTCCATCGAACATCTTTCAAAAATGTGATCATTCGTCAGTTCGTAATGTAGATCATAAACCTCGCTGATTAAATAAGTGACATGTGAACGTATCGCGAAAGGAAAACGGAAAATCGCGCCCCAATGAACTGCGGACGCACAGAAATAGAAAGCAAAGCGAAGGGAGATGGGAATGTAACAAGTGCGACAGTGGAGAGGATAGGTGGGGGAGGATCTAGTAAATTTATCAGTGGTCATCCGAGGGCGGAACCGACGGGGACAAATTCCATCGCGAGCGTCGCCCTCTTTTGCGAGCCGGCTCGAAACCTACACACCACCCCGCGGTCCTCCCTTCTTCCGTCTACACGAGGATGGTTGGCTGGTTCGTCGGTTGGATACTGCCAGCTTCACCCCCTTTGTCCACCCCCTTCGACTGGCGTAAGTCATTGCAACTGACCGGAAGTCACAGGATCACCGGAACCGGGGATATTTATGCGAGCTCACCCACCGACCGGAGCATTACCCGTAATAAGGAAATTGCGAATTTATTACGTACCCACCCTTCGTCTTCCTTTCCTGTGCGCGACTAACGCCCCACCCACCCTCCATTTGATATTGTCCGAGCAACGGCGGCGGGGGTGGTTGCACGGACCAAGAGTTATTTCGGGTTTTATGGGTCGAGACTGGCCCGGGTCATCCGGCAGCGTTCCAGATGATGGGGGAAAAAGCTGGAGGTCCTGGAAGGTCCTGAAATCGGTGGTACGGAATCCTAGCTGGGGGGCATGGAACGCGGGAAGACTGCGGGAAGACCGCGAGAATATGTATAGACGACGCGAAAAATCGGGAGGCGAAAGGTGGCAAACGAATGCTCATTGTTGATTTTCTTGAAACGTTATTTTATGAAAATATTTTCGAATCTGTTGCGATTAATACATTTTCGCACGATGGTTCAGATGAAAATTATCATGTAAATTTAAACAAGAGAGTTCTCGCTGAATTGGATAATGAATAATAAATAAAATTATTATTAACAAATTATCCGTGTTACATGCAACACGCAATCAAAACATTTCCGGCGGGAATTAAATGTCATTCTACTTTTTACGGTCACACCCTTTCATCCTCACTTACACGAAATTAATCAAACTCGAAACTCGTTCATTGTACATTTTATAAATAATTTTCGGTACCTCTTTTTGGTGTACAGAAAGCGTGTCCTACGCATCAGGAAAATTAAACGAAATGTAGAGCTATCGCGATGCTATTATCGGAGATATTCGATGATCACGATCGCGCGAGTGGGCGTTTCGCGAACGCGTGCGTGCAGCGTTTTCATTTCGTCGGGACGCGAGACGAGGCCAGGCAACGAGGAAGCGTGAATGGCCGCGGGCTAGAGGCAGAAAAAATCGTGTCACGGGATCTGGATACTGTGGGCGAAAGCCACGGGGGACTATTAGCACACATCATCGACAGTCGGGTCGCTGCTCGTGATGCGCCGGCATTGTTGTGCCCGGTTGAGCGCTGGCAGGAGGCGTGGTTCCGCGATAATTCATTCTTGATTGCGTGTCTGATACATACGACCAGTAATTATACCGCGGTGCCGTGTGCATCGGTCCCCGTACTTCAAATCATTTCGCGGTAGGAGCTACCTCCCTCCCTACCCTCCTCTCTCTATCCTTCAGGCTGGACAATTGCGGATCTCTCTTTGTTTCAACTTTTAACTCCCTTCGCTCATTTTGTTTCTGACACATAAAGATAAATGTACAGTTGTAAATAATCTAAATAAAAAGGTCGATGACTCTGTATCAAATTGTAAATCGTCATCTTAAAGGAGAGATCTACAGTTAAAAATCTATAATACTGTTTCGAGAATCATAGAGCACTGTTAGAGAAAGTAATGTGGAACAATAGTTCGGCGTCAAAGTCATCGGAGAAAATAAATCGTCAAACACGAATTTGATGATACAAGAAATTCATAATGCGAAGAATGCACGAGCTGGAAAGTAGGTAAGAAGGGACAGAGATAACGGCAGTGAGTCGGCTTAATGACGACGATTACGCGATGCCATTAACGGCTCTCGAGACCGGGCTCTATCGCCCAACAGAGCTGGCAGGTACTATTATTTCATAATCACGCGGCTGCCGTTATTAGGCACGTACTCCTGACAAATGACAAGTGAAACTAACGAACAGAGCAGCCGCCTCCTCGCCGAAAGTTACACCTTTGATTCACCTTGGGGTCACGCAATGCTTGTGCATCGCGCCGCATTAAACATACTGCCGGCCCGTTTTCACGGCCCGAGAGGATCCGAGAGGCTGTGTCGCGATCACAGCTCGCCGTTGCAGGAGGACGACGTTGGAACGTGGAACGATAAGCGAGCTAGAGAGAGAGAGTTATTGATGATGCACGGGCACGGACACCTTGGATTCCGGCTAGTAACCTAAGTCCCGTTTCATCCATCAAGCTAAGGACTCGGCTTAATATCACCGGCGAACGGGAACGTGGCTCTGCATTTCTAATTCGTCGTCTACCGCCTCCGCTTTGTGAACCCGATCATTTTTTTCTTTTCGCTTTCTACAACTCGTGCTCTACTCCCGCCACTATTTCTACCAACGAATCTAGTATACATAGAAGTGAGCTTAATTGTGCTGACAAAAACTGATTACAAAGATCCATTGAAATAGAGACATAAAAAGAAGCCTACACTGAGAAAGTAGTAGGTAATCAAATTCAAAAAGTGTAAGTAATTTGAGATGAAATTATTTATACATAAGACGCGTTCAGCTATGAAAACTTTTCGGAAGCGAAGTCAACGTCGTTCTCTCTCGTTCCCTTTCATGAACTTACATCCCCTATATCTTTCGTAACGAGGGCAAAGTAAAGAGAATTACTTAGCGCGATGAATTTTTAACTAGCACGCCCTACGGCGAGAATGGGCGATGGCGCGGCGGCGGCGGCGGCAGCGTCCCCAAGAATTTCGTCGCAGGCCTCGGGTTCGCGTTTGCCTTCGCGAGCCCCGGGGGAGGCCGGCTCTCCCCAATGAATTTCCGCCCTATAAACTTCAAATCCAATCTGTGCCAGTACATCAGCCGGCCAGCAAACATAACCTTAACAAAATATTGGCGTTGCTCGTGTGCAGGGTCGCGCGCGAGAGTTTAAACACGCGTGTATAGATATTTATGTGTGCGTTTGCACGCGGTCCGCGCGTGTGTACACGGAATACGGAACGAACCTGCGCGCAACCAGGTGGCTGGTGGTCGATCCCGGCAGCTTCGAGCCCGTTCCTCGAGAACTCGAATCGCGGCTACCGGGGGTTCCAATAGCACGGCCAAACACGAGGGTGTGTTGGTACATATGGTGTATCGTGAAACCCCCGTAGGCTGTTTGGTCGCGCGTATACGAGACCGGCATTATGCTGGCTTGATTGGGTAACGGCAAACGTTTGCTCTTGCCGTTACCACCGAGATCGGTGCATTGACCTGTTTCACTGGATCTCCGCGGGCACCGAACATTCACTGCCCCCTTTGTAGAAAAAAAAAAATACCCGATTTTTAACCACTGCGTACGTCACTAAATGATATAATTTCCCTTCCATTGAAAATTCCATTTAATTCTCCTTTTAGAGGAATTCTGCATGTCATGCGAAACGAATGAAGATTAATTTAGCTTCACGAATTTCATTTTTAAACGAAAAATACAAGGATTAAGTGAATGTTGTTGTAAAAGAAAAAGAAGAGCATAAATGAATTATGTCTGAGTTAATTCTGCCGTTACTACGTGCACCCCTTGTGCGCTTGAATGTCCAATGAGCAAACTCGCGGATCGAACACGATCCGTGACGCGTGAAACCCACGCGCGCGTGTTCGTCGTGAACCCGTCAGCGACCGCTATTAGCAGGAGGATCTCATCGGTCACGTCGCGCTGCGGCGAAGTTTCAAGTAGTTAGGTAGACACATGGCAGCGTCCCGAGTTCTGCTCTCTCGACCAATCGCAATTATCCCTAAACACCGAGCTGCTACTACATCTGTTCGCTTCCGTCGTTTCTCGGCGAAGCTCGGCCGCGCGGGTGCACGTGGGACCGAGAGAACAGAGGGAAAACCAGAGGAACAGCACGGTCGAACGAGAACCGCGGAGAACTTTGCTGTAGAACTACCATCGCGAACTTCTACTTCTCAACGGTTAACCCGAGTTTCGGGAACAAGTTGGTTCCACCGGTCGAGTCGATGTTCACGCAAGAATCGTAGTATCTGAAGTGAGAGGCTCGCGGTATTGGAACTTCTTGAGACGTTCGAGTGGGGAAAGTTTGTCAAAGTCGTCCAAGAGCGAGATTATCGAAACCTTATAAGATTTCTTTCGCTTTTAATACTTAAAAACATTTAGAATCCGATTTCGTTTACGGAGATCGGAGGTCGAAACAGTATCGTAGAAAAGTAATCGGGTTACTTGAGGATCCCGAATGGAAAACGGACAAGTACGAAACAAGTAGTTGATACGTCGCATGAGTAACCGAAACTTCGTTACGGGAACGAAGCTGAGCCAAGGAAAGAACGAATAAAGCGAGCGAAAAGGAGCAAGTCAGAGGGGGGTTTGGAGAACCGTCTGTGGCAGCGCGGAAGCCGCGAGCCGGATGGCGTAACCGAAATTACTTAGCCAGGCTTTCAGAGGCAACCGAGGAGAAAGGACTTGTTGCACGAGTAAGCTGCGGCCGCCGGTTAAAATATCGGAAATTTAAGCATCGTGCCACTTCCACCGGCCCCCTTCTCTACCCCCTATCCATCCAACCCGCGTCGGCGGCGGTGGATTTACATTTCGTCTGCTGCTCCTTCTGCCTCTGCTCTTTTTCCATCCGTAGTCTCGTCCGTTCGTCTCTGCGCCATACCGGAAGCCACCACGATCGCCGAGATTTCCCGTCTTCGATAGACAGGCCAAACTCTATACGCTCGTGTCGTTGCTGCCAAACTTGTCGAAAACTTGTAACAACTCTATCTTCAGAGCCAGGAGATCCCAACATTTTTTTTATTCGAATATTTAATTATTCCCCATCAGACACGATTTCTTTTTCAAATCTTCTATTGGTGAATGATGATCGTTAAATGATTTAAGTTGAATTTGCGACGAAGCGATTTTAAATGATTTAAATTGGACCGAATAAAGTTGATACTCGCTGGAATAATAATTACGAGTCTAAATGATAATAGCATTAGTCGCCTATGCTCCGATGGAACATGCGCATTGGACGGGACAAAGCGAGATTCTTTATCACGTGGATGAAACAAACTGCATTGATGTTCTCCGGTCGGAGCAAATAACGCAAATTCTCCATAATCCAGGCATACGCAACTGCATTAATTAGCGCGGATTGGTCTCTGCGGTATTTGTTAACGCAATTGTACGGGTAAAACCGATTCGTCTAGTCGTTTCCATATCGCAACGTTCGGGAACCGCGATAATCAATTTTTAGTTAAAAAAAAAAATGCAATATTCGCGTTGTCACTGTCCGACCGATCTAATCAGTTTCGTCACAGTTTCAACCCATCGCTTTCTACTTTTTATCGCGATCACTCCGTGCTCTCTTTCGTTCAGACCTGCTTATCCACGTCGAGATGCGATGGAGAAAATGCGAAAAGGGTATCGATTCCAACGGCGGCGAGAGAAAGGAGTCAGCCTACCGCGAAACTGGCTGCAGGGACCCGCGAAACGATAATTGTCAGCTCACTCTTAATTAGACATTATTAAACCGATCTATCGGATCGTGTCGTCATTTTATTAATAACGAGCGTATCCTCGATGATTCACCGATACCCCGGGCGTGTATTGTCCCCACGGCTCGCTCCTCGAAACTTTTTCTCCGCGCCCGTATCCCCGGCATTAATTAGTCCAAATTAGTGACGGCGGTGTTAATTGTCGCGATCATTGTCCCATCGCGTGAAACCGATTTATTGTGTTCGAACCGCGTCGCGTGTCCCCCCGATCCGAAAGTCGCGAGCCTCCGCCTCCTGCGGGAATAGGTCGAGTCAGCGGTACGCGATTCTTTGCAGTTCCTCTACCCTTAACGATCACTTTTTATTTATTCTCTTCGCGGTTGATCGAGAAGCTACGTCAGGATAAATGGCTCACAATTTTTTTCGTCCCGCGAGGATGCTTCGCGCTGCGCTTGCAACGTGCGCCCGCGCGAATGGAAACGACCGTGGAACAGCAGGTAAATCATTTAATTTCGTTACCGCGGAGCAGTTTCGTTCCTCGAGGGAGACGACCCTCCGATGTTTTAATATTCAAGTTTTATCGACTTCGTTAATTCGTTCGCGCGAACGCGTTTTGTTTGTCCCGCGGAAAACGAGCCCTTATATACAAGAGAACAGGCGCGTTTCCAGGTTTACGCCTCCTCTATGCCGATCATTGAAATGAAACCAATTCGTATATATATAAAATTTCTATCCACTTTTCTACCTTCACTATGATAAAAAATGGAACTGAAAATTCGTCGAGAGAATACAAGGATCCTTTTGAGGAATGTCCACAACGTTTCCCGGCGCGAGGCCAGCAACGCGGGAAGCAATTCTGGACGAAATCCCAAGAAGGACGAGTCGCCATCGCAAATCTAGAGACGGGCGAAACGATTTTTCTCACAAGCGGTAGGTAGCCGTGCACGTGAGACTACCTGCTCGGATTCCAGCGCGCCCTTCGCCAGGCCCGTCGCGTCGTGCTCCAGTTGGTAAAAAGGTTCCCACGACATAGGATACGCTCCCAGAGCGGCCATCTTAGCTCGCGTTCCGAGGAGGGAAAGGGGCCTCTTCTCTCCCTTCGACGCACTGCGACGCGACGCAACACCGGCGAACTACCATTGAAAAAGTTCGCTCATGGGACACCTACTTACTACTACTACCTATATCCCTATCCGCGTGACCGTCCTCGATCTCCGTTGGAAATCTGACCGAGGTTCGATCCAATTCACGCGCGATTCCTTCGACAATGATACCTGTTCCCACTGCACCGAGTCACGCTGAGCTTTTCCTCCAAATTCTAAACCTGTCTTCTACACCGGTCAATCTCTGGCTATTCGGTAAATAGATAACACTCGAGGCATTACGCAAATTTCGGAGTCCCGTTTCATCGCCTCGAGTAAATAGAGCGAGGAAGATTAATATTTTTTTGAATACCAATAGAAAAGTTTCCCCGCGTGCATCGTCGTCGGGGTGCGTGACACGATGATCAAGGGTGAGCGGACAGAAATAATCTCCTCATCTGTGCGGTGCGAGCGAAATAATATTAGGCAGTTAGAAACGGTCGTATAATTTAATATGCTGCGAACAAGTTCCCGGGCTACCTGTGTGCCACGATGGTACTAAGACGAATCAGGTGCCTCTCGTTTAACGTCTGCCCGGACTGGAATCGACCGTCGCCGATAGAATGCAACAGCCGACGCTACAGAACCGGATCGGGCGTTTATCTAACTTCGAGAGAAGAGGAGCTGAAAAACGTACCGCATCTGTCTGCAGGGAGAAAATGACAGAGGGAAGACAATTTTTAACGAGCGATCCGACGTTGGGTACAGACCGATCGCGATTCAGTTTCGATTCTTGGACGCGAACTCCTCTGTGGAGCGGATATTGCTCGCGATCTACGATCAATCCTCGGATCCATGCTCCTGCTAGCTGGGACGAATTAGCGATCCGCGAAGCACGCTGGATCGCGCAACGGCCATCATCGGCATTGTGATGCTCCCCGAGGATCATTAATCAACTGAGAGTCACTGGGAGTGCTCATTGTGGGCGGGTTATTAATCAAATGAGAACTACTGCGGCCTATTGTCGGCCCCTGGCAGGGGTTCCCGCGAGAGGGACCGAGAACGAGGGCAAGGGATACCATGATTCTGGAGAGGAGAGGAGAGACTCTCCTTCTCGTATCGACCAAGCCAGGAATAGCGACTCCTCGGTTCGCGGTCGCATACACGTGAAAAGCTTAACTGTACGCCGGGAGAGATACGTCCTTGTCGCTCCTAACTGAAAGTTACTCTTTTGTCAGAGACAAAGTTGAAAACTAGTTCACAGATTCGAGAAAACTTCGACGTTCGCTTTCGAGTACTTAACTACTAATGAATTAAATTCGTCCATATAATTTTTCTAGCCGAGTGTCAATCGACAGCCACGAAGGAAAATATCAATCGCATTAATCATGCGTCGGTTAAGATGATTTTTCAACGAATATCAATCAGAGCGCGCGACGACTGAACGTTCTATTTCTTTCAACAAAGCCGGTGGCAAATGTAGTAAGGGGAAGATATTTTCCCTGGCATGGGACGAGGGGAGATTATCGAGAAATCTTCTTGTATTTTCCACAAGAGAGAAGGCGAGAGGTTCTTTGAAAAACGCGCAGAATCAAAGTGAGATCGGTGAACTCGTGGCAGCCGTTGATGAAGATGTCGGCGGGACAGCTGGAGATTTCTGAAGATTACAACCGCCCGTGCCACCCGCCGACAACGCTTCTTCTCTCGTTCGCACCTTATTCAACCTTTCTACAACAATGACGTGTGTAACGAGAACTTTACGACTCGTTCATTGAGAAATCCAGCCAATCGCCAACGATCCAGATTCACCAAGTAAAGAAAGAGGAACCCGCGGGTGGATAATAGAAAAGATTTCGTGAGACCGTGAGACGAAGGAAAATTCAATTATTTCTGGACAGCAAAGAAGATCTTCTCAGCGGATAAGTCTACTAAACGTGTGTATACGTGTTGCGCAAAGAGAAACGTGTCGCGTGAAGTTTCTACGATACACGATTCGCAACAGCGAGGCCCGCTCTCTGGTGTGAATATCACAACCCGGAATCTACGCCCAGATTGTTGCACGTGAATGTTGCATTGATTTCAGCGTGCGCCAGACAGGCGATTGCAACAACGCGCGCCACTGAAACGGGCATTATCCTGCAAGTTTCGAACTCTGACAGTCGTAAGCTTTCATTGTGGAAAATTTCACACGTCTAGCTACGTCACGAAAGGAGAGAATATCGAACTTTTCGCAGACTTTCGGAGGAAGAAGACGGACAAATATAAACAGAGGAAGCGAACTTTAGAACAAACTGGCTAGATTTCCTAATCAGCGTTAACGGTGCGAGCTAATCAGCTCCTCGGTAGAACGGAAGTACTGCGTCTACGTCTAAAGAAAACGGTCTCTCTTTTGTGGCACATCTGAAATCTCGTAATGTGGGCATGGACGCAGCGACTGGGTCCAGGTTCCATACTCCTGCAATTATTCCATGTAATTAAGTCGACGGAACTTTTCTCAGAGCTTTCAGGGTTGCCCCTTGGACAGAGAGAAGAGGGCCAGGCCGAAGGGCGAGCGTCGAGGAGAAACGCGCGAAAAGAAGAAGGAAAAAGGGAGACGCGTAGGAGAAAGGTGGTCGAGAAAGGATTGCAAAGAACGAGGAGGAGAGAAAGACGCAAAATCAGAGAGAGAGAGCGGTTGTAGGTGGAGACAGGCCGACGAGAAGGCGGTGGTGCAGGAGGTGGAGAAGGTCGACGGAGGAGAGGCGAGGCAGTAGAGGCGGTAATTAAGAGAGTTAGTTGCCGGTCTCCCAATTAGGAGCCAGTAGGAGCCAACCCTGCTACTGCGACGCCTGCCGTCTCTGCCCTGGAGCGAATTCCACCTAAAGACCACCCGATCCTTGGCTCCGTTGCTGGCTACCAACCGCGCAAATGGATAGATTACATCCTCGAATTTGCTTCTGGAACCGACGACGCTGGTATCGAGATTTTTCACAGTTCTCAGAGACATCACCCTTTCTATAAACTTTATTTTAAATTTATCTTGAAGAAAAGGATGCTGAACCGTTGCCACAACGAAAGGAATGAATATAATTGTAACGACCAGAGACAGCGCGGTACGAAGCGCGATAAGAATTCAAATAAGGCGTGAGAGTTTATATTGTAAAGGGCTGAAAGCGTTGAAAAAGATTTTCGTTACAGAGTTGACGTAATTACCGCGATTGGAATGAACGACGAGTCAAAGCCAATGCATGTTTCTTTTGAGAAACAGGATTACATCGGGTTTAACTTATGTCTTTATGGTAGGAGGAAAAAACCACCGCAATACAATGAATTTTATGAGGGAGAACAATAAATTGTCATGAACGTTGTGTCAGCGTTTGACACGTAATGAAACGTAGACACCGGTCCCTTTTATTTACCTCTTAAGGCAGACTAAGTGTGGTCCTGGGTATTTCCTGTCCCGCGATCCGGACGAGTGCCAATAAAAGTAGTTAAATAATAGTCAAGACAATCGCTACTGTCCTACCACGGTGCTGGTCCCTCTAATCTTTCATGAATGTATTAACAATGATATTTGAAGCATTCTTCAATTGTGGTCGGGTCAGCACGTGGCCGACGAATCACAATTCCCATTTCGAATGTACGAGGGAGAATAAAGAGAACGGTACCTGCTGGAAATGGAGACGCTTTTCTCCGTGTCACGGAAGATGGCGTCGTTTCGTTGGCGATACGTCGGGGAAAAGGGGTTGGCATAATATCTAGACGCACGCGGGATCGCAGTGTAACCAGGAAACGGGAAAAGGGTTGCCAGTGCATCGATATTGTAGTACATAGGATATTCCTCCCCCGCCTCCGTGGCCTGGCAACCCCTGCCGTCGCGTCGACCGATTGACTCGTTGAAAAGATATCGACAGATCGACGCACCGGAAACTACCGTTGCGACGCGGTTCTCGCGAGTACGCGCCTGTCACCCCCGCATCGCGTCGTTGCTCTTGCCAGCGTCACGGTGTCGCGTCGCCTAACCGGGTTTCAACAGGTTGCGCGTTTCTCCTCGCGATAACAGTCACGATTTCACCGGGCCTCGCCTTATTCCCCCGTTTCGAACACGGAATACATAAATAAAAAATATCCTCCTCGTAACTTTCCGAACGTCTTAATTTGTCTCAAAGGATCCTTTATATGGCAGAACATCGAGGCGATCATAACCGCAGCCACGACATAATATGTAGTATACCGACTTCTCTCCGACGCCATTCCGAGAGAAATATTCGCGCGTGCTCCCCTATCCTCTAGCCTCCCCCCTTTGTGTCAAGGTTCCCGGGTTTCTCAGTCGGAATCGTGGATCAACCGAGATCCCTCCGTGGCGATCGGGTGACAGAGGGTCCCGAGGAACTCCTCCCGACACAAGGATCGAACACCTGGTCCGGTCGGTACGCTCGACGAGGGTAGCGCGAGAAGAGGGGGAGAACCGAGCGGAGGAAGGGTAGACGAGGGGGCTGGCGACGCGCGGGGCGAGGGTTACATGGCATTACCATGACAAAAGGGCCCCACGGAGGCCCCTCGCAAAGGACCCAGGTGCGTGGGACCGAGTTTTCGGGCCCGGTAGCCGCTGGAGGGCGTTTCGAGAACACCCCCGCCGCGCTACCCACCCTCCTGGCTCAATAAGGCTGTCATTCATCGGTACGGAGAACGGAGCCCGGAGTGCGGATACTCGGCACAACTCCACAACTGTAGGGGCCAATGCGCGGATCCTATTACGATGGTCTCGGAATTCCTCGCAAGAGGATCTTGATCCGCTTACCACTTGAAAGTTCCGTCAGCAATTAGGAATGATTAGGATCAATTAGCGGGATATACGCTCGGCGAACTGCCTCAGATGTTAAGGAGTAATCTATGGAAACGCGTATTTACAAAGGGAATCATGGCGGAAGTATTCATCGCACTACCTTCAGGCATCCAGAATTATATGTGTACATATAATAATTCCTCATAGCTTCCACATACATATTATTGCAAACTATTCAGTTAGGCAGAACTAATTAATTCTACAGGGTATGTTCCTTAACGAATAAGGAATATAAAAAAAAAAGATTAGAAAAGGTCGAAAAGCGTGAACCTCGATACGAGTCGCGTTCGTGCGTATCGTTTAAGCTGCGTTCTCAGCGTGCCCTCACACTCCTCGGCTCCTTTTTTTCTCGAGTCGAGAGACAAGAGTAGGCACGAGCTCGTGACGAGCGGCCATGATGGCCGCGAGAGGAAGAAGGAAGTTCCTCCGACGCGACGCGTGAAAACGTGCCGGGTTCTGGAAGGATAGGCGATGCGGACCCACGAGACGCATATGCCAACGAGGCTTTACGTAAGCAGGTGTGACGATGCGTGGACACGCGTCTACCAGGAAAGCCGAACCCTCACACGAAGCCGACCAGGTGTTCTTTATTACGAATCTCGGTTCGAAGCACAAGCTTTCGCGAGAAACAAGGAATTTACGATGAACCCTGTCCAGTTCTCTTTCCAGGAATCGCGATTGTCGATCTCGCGATTCTATACAGTTTCTGTAATTTCAAAATGAACCTGATAGCGACAAGATCACATAACAGTTGAAGAATGTTTCTTTCAAATAGTATTAAAGGAATAGATCTTATAACTCGTGTAATTATCATCCTCATTAAAAATTGAAACTCAGGAATCAGAATTCAGACTACGAATACAACAGTGCATGAGGGAATTTATTACGTGTTATTGATCACGTCGTACATTGCAAAGCGAGTAGATATAGCAATTGCTTGACATTAACAGAGGGTGCTGTATTGTTCGAGAACACATATTGGTGTAAGCAAACTCGGTGGTCAATGCGGTGCTTCAGTTTACTTTCCTAATTTCCTGCGTGTGAGAATGTTACAAACTTCAAACAGTTCTCATAGTTTGTACTAAAATTTAATTGTAATTGTCACATAGAACATAGCTTTAATAAAAATGAATCAGTGTAAGAAGACATGAAGCAAAAAAGATGGAACTCGAAATTAAGCGTTGAAAAAATGCAAAGGAAGAAAGTAGCGAAAAAATTGGGTTAACAGGCCGTTAGGAGGGGGAGTGTTTATTTCAATAGTTCCGCGCGGCAAGTTGGAACTTCTTCCATCCTATTTCCGTGCTTTCATTACAAGGAATAATGGAACGGAAAGCGAGACCGATCGCGCGGCTCGCGAAAGTTACTATCGCTGGATGAATTTCCTGCTGGTGACAATTATCCGCGCGGAGAGCGCGCGCGCGATTGCCTGCGCCTGACGGCAACTCTTTATTCCATACCGATATCGTGCGGGGTTTATTATTTGAACAATCGTGCCGCTATTTACATAGGAAAATCATTTCTAATGGAATATTAAAAATTACTGTATTAATTTTTATCTGTCGGGCAACAATCTCGCGCGTCAAGACGTTGCGAAACGACTTCGCGATCCGGTATTTCGACTTACGCGTAGCTTTTCTCAGGAACTAGTTCTGCCACGGGGTGATGCGTACGCCTGAAAATTAGGGGGCTACCGGTACATGGTGCAACAAATTCACGACCAGACCACTGAATAATACACCTCCGGCGAGCTGAATCGCGTCTCTTAAACGGGAGACATAGGGAACACGCAGCTCGTTTCTGATTATTTACAGGATAAATATTGTGACTCCAGCAGTCGCCTATCGAAGTATCAAGATCGAGGATCTAATTTTATTATTGAACCGGATCCAAACCTTTTGAACTACAATAAGTATACCTGAATGTATAAAAAAACATGAAATATAATAATTCAAAACTGTTTTTTGATTAAAGCAGCACTCTTGAGACAATATACATAAATTTTTTAATCCTAAAGCATTTTATATACGTACAGATGTGTAGGTGTCTATATACGAAAAATTAGTTATCGATATTTCAATTTTCGAATGTCATATATCTGATCCCAGTGACGGCAAATGCGTTCTCAATTTCCACCCCACGTATTCCTATCTAAATTGCAGAGGCTTCCTGCGGCAACCAACGGCACAGTTAATTACTCACGTGGCCGTGCTGACCCGGGTGTATCCGTGATGCGTTTGAAAATTCGCGGCTGTTATGTCAGTACGTCTTATCTCGCAGGAACGTGTCGCGAGTTATCGTCGACCGGCGCGCGTTATAGTGGCCGATATTGCCCCGGCCCAGCCGGAGTGATTAATCTTAGCTCGAGCCAGGACACAGTATTCTACCGGTGGCCCCGCAGGGTAATGATCCGTGGCACATACGATAACCCACACTGGCCTTGTCTCCGAGCGTACCCCCCCACGGATGTCCTTCGTGCTTGTACCATCGTCTAATAGTATCGAGGATCCCGGAAATTTCGTGGCCGAACAGAACACCTTCCCCGGATACCGGACGAGCGTACCCGGAAGACAAGGAATGTTAATTGAAATCAGGCCATTAACAAAGTGGACACACACAAGTGTTACTGATCGTTCACAGCCGGTTGCCTCCGGCGACGCGATCATCCCGTATCCCTTTCAGCGGTCTTTACTTTTACAGGTCAACGCGTCTGTTCGCCCGGTAGGTCCTGCGGTCCCCCGATTTCACGGACCGGGTGAACTGAATTCCGTACTCGATTTCGTGGCGTGTACTACAGGCAATTGTTTTTGAAAATTTGCACGGCAAAAGCGCAACCAGTCGTAGACACGGCTGGCGATCTCGTACTCGAAACCGAGCCCGACGAGTTTGACCGGTATGAAAGTGAAAAAAACTGGCCACCCGGCACGTCAGTTTGAGTTACGACCGTGTACTGGGTGTTTCGAGAAAAAAGTTTGCATTAAAAGAATATTATCTACGCATAAACCGTGTCCTTGTGTCATTTCGGTTTCACTTCTTCTCGTAATCCATATTCCCTTTCCAGATACCAAATATGTTTCGACACTTATTAATAAACTGTCCACGAACATAGCCATGTCTTTCGTAATCGGACGTAGGGAGCACCCAGTATAGTGCGTCGTGAGAGCAACGTAGCCGGACCGCGCGAAATCAATGTTTCATAAGCATGGATAACAGAGCCGACCGCCGTGGACACCGTGACCAATGTACATCTTGATTTAGTAGATCCGTTGGACGCGTTTAGGCAGCCCGGTTGGTTGTTGAAGCCGGGCTTAGGGTGGACGCGGCGTTCTCCCGGCTGCTACTCGGCTGCTCACGAGCTGTCTCGTTAGCAGCCGGACTGGAACGAGCAAACCGTGCTGGACGACTAGACGGAGAACGCGGAGAGACCCAGGAGCGAACAGGCATCGCGAGAAGGACAAACCGAGCGGAGATCGAGCGAGTGAAAAAAGAATGGACGAACGGGATAGACAAAGAGGACGGAGGGAGGGAGAATGTCTAATAAAGCAATTCCGTTATGGTGGTCGGCGTAATATGAGAAGCTATCCGCCCTCGTTGAATGCGTCGAAATTTTTATGCAGTTACCTGTCCGCCACCCCAAAGGGACCCGAGAGAGGAGGAGATGCAACGAGCAAAGTAGAAGTCGGCACAGTCGGCTGGAAAGTGTACCGTCGAGTGTTCTAAAGCGGTTTCGAAGTAATTTTGAAGTTGGTCGTCGCGGGGTAGGAGAGAAGGACCGCTCGAGCGCTTTCCAGAACATAACGGAAGTAAAACGGCCGGCTTTAATTAAGCTTCGTTACGATGTCTGCGTCTGTTCCTTTCGTGGCAAATTCTTAGAAATTTTTAATTAAAAGTTACACTGGCCGATGTCTTCGCGAGTAGTTCACCCCCGTGGCTCGCCACGGGTAAGTATCCGTTCGAAAGGAATCGGCTGGATGTTACTTCGATTGAATTCCCGTTTTCAGAGCCAAACCTGCGAATGATTCGCCGCCCCCTCCAGCGACTCGCCTATCATCCTTCCCCGTTTCTTACCATCGATCCTCGCATTTAGGTCACGCGAAAGAATTCCGTTTTCTTTTCACGCCACGAGACCAACTTGGACTAATAATCCGAACGAGATACGACGTCGACAATCGTTCGTGATATAATGGATGTTACCGTTCCCCTTATCAATTATCAATTCGCGCCTCATTATCCAAGTTTCTGGTTCGACCAGCACTCGGACGCATTTATGCGGCTCAGCTTTTCTTCGAGATATCGTGCTTCAGGAATTCGAACAAGTACGGAGTGGTAGGTAAGCTTCGCAACAATAGCGATCTACTATATAGCTTCATTAAACCCGCGGCCATTCGTCAGTCCGAACGGCATCCGTGATGCCTCCGGACTCTCAACGAGCGAATTAGGGAGATTTACGGCTCTGGGACGTGACCGTGCCGCGTCTGGTTTCGAATGGACCGTATCCACTTTTCTGTGTGACCCCAACGAGTTACGTTCCTGACTGTTGACCCCAGAGAAACGTACGTCTGGCAATATCTACTATAGCGCGAGAAAACTGACAATCAGTGATTAAAAAACCGCGGACGATTCTAAAGCTCAAATAACGAACTAACCCTTCCCCGCTATTCTTATCTTAAGCGGAGTATCAAAAAGCGGACTCGTTCAGCTCCATCGGAGTATGCAATCCGCGGGAACTTGAGAGTCGTTCTATTTCTCGGTCTTTTCCTTTCCAGCGTTTTGAACAAGAACCGTCAGGAAACACATTAATGCGAGGGACAACAAATATGTCTGTAACCGGGGGGGAGGAAAAAGGCGAAAGAGAAAACCGTGGAGAGTTCGTTCGTTCGCCCGCTCGCAGAAGCGTGGCAGCCCGCTCGGAAAAGAATCTCCATTGTTTTAGTCTAATCGTGAGACGAGGAACCGTCTGATTCTCACAGGGAGAGAGAGAGGCGAGGTTTGCGCTAGCCAACCGGAAGCCGGTATCGTGCACGAGCGTCCTGGCCTACTCGAGCGTGTTCCAGGAGTGCTACTCGCTTCGTCGAAAACCCGGTCCCAATCCCACGGTGTAAACACCGCGGGGGTCCGTAACAGGAATCGCCGGTTCGAGCGCGCGCGCGCGCGCGAGCACGCTCTCGAACCGCCGTTTCTCCTGCACGTACACGCGTGAGTCGGTTATAAATCATTAGCAGTGCCGGCGATTAGTCCCTGCGGAGGGTTGCAACGGGGATGTCGCCACGATGCATGGTTGAACGACGTCGACGAGGACGTCGCAGGGAATGATTATTGCCGTGCCACGTCTCGCTCGAAGGGGGCAAGTTATTAGTAGCCTCGGATTTCAGTCAGTTTATTTGAAGCCTCCTAATGCGCTAACGACTGTCGAACTGTATCGACGTGAGATTTAACGTTGATCGATTGACTCCTCGTACTCGTCCTTAAATTAATGTCGCGATCTAGTTAGACATCGAACGAAAGATTAAGAGAAAGCTTCTATTCATTTTAAATTGCAATTTCAAATCGAACGCTGTGCTGTAAACAGCACGATCGATGTCTAAAGATTGCAAGCTATTTTCCTTAGTTAATTCTCTCATTCCCCAAAAATTTAGAAATATAATGAAGAACAAAGAATATTAATTGTAAATAAAAAAAGAGCAAGTAACGAATATAAACGAATGAACAGTACTCTGGAGAAAAGTACTCGAATCAACATCAATTTGAAACGGGGGAAACTGAAAAGGGGTATTAAATTTCGTCACGGATCTGGAGTAATGAATACTTGGAGTACGAGCTTGCTGATACGGCGTGACGTGCATGTGGGACGAGGGTGTAGGACCCGATCTACCCCGAAAAATCATATGATTTCGTAGACAATGATGATATTCTAACTATCCCACAGTAGTGAAATGTGTTAGGGTAGCGTAACGTGTGACCGCCCCTGAGGTTCGCCCTTACCAGGGGTGCTGGCTGCATCTCTGACGATTCTCTCTCTCTCTCTCTCTCTCTCTCTCTCTCTCTCTCTCTCTCTCTCTCTCTGTCTCTCTCTCACCCTCGCAATATGCCGTAGGATAACCCACCCCCTGTTAGACAGCATATGCCTCGTCCCTTCGCGCACGAATAATCCGATTTATTATATACGAGTTCATACGTCGGTATCGAGATTTTATCGCGATATCAATATCGGCAGCGTCGGGGCTAAGGGTGGATTAAGCCCGAAGCCAACCTCGAAAGGGATGCCACGAATTAACAGGCTTGTTTTACTGGATACCCATTTCGCTGCGACTGCCGATAACGATGCCTGTCTTCTCGTATTTGCGTTCGAGAACGGAGTGATCGCGGACCCTCGTATCGCTGATTCTCTTGGATATATCGAGGAGACAATAGTCGCGCCGAGTGCTTGACGAAGCGCAAGGAGAAACGAGCAGCGCGAAGACGGAAGAACGTGGAAAGTTTTTGCAATGGAAAATAACCGCGTTCCCTCGCAACCCTTCCTCGACCCGGCGAGCCCCCATTCTCCCGTGTCGCGGTCAACAACAAGGAAAGGAGGCTGGCTGCGGTTCGACTACTTAGTGGCTAGAAAGGTCAGAGGCGGCCGAACACACCGTTTGCGCAAAATTATTCTCCCAATTAAGCTAAGACGCGGCGGACCTGTAATGCGTTAATTAAATCAAGACGGCGAGCGTGTGAAAAATAATTAAGGCGACCAGCGGCAGGACAAAGTACTGTCGCCGTGGTGTTGGCCGTGGAACACAGAAAAGGCGGGTCGGAGAGGCCAGGAAAGGAAGGGGTGAAATCTCCTGTCTTTCTTTACTTTACCGTGTTCGTTCGCCAGCCCGTTAGTTGTTGTTTATTGTCCTGGTTGCCATGCAGTACACACGAAAATAACCGAATCGTCGACGGTAACGACGTACGAGGGCGCAGGAAACAAGGAGCAACGGGTGAGTTTTTCTTAACATACTCGCGAAAAATGATCGATGTGTCGCAATTAGACCGCGTGCTAGAATAAAATTAATAACAATAATGACACCGACTATACGTACGTGTACTAAGTAAAATTCCCTTTTGGCTGTTATTTTAATTAAAAGGCCAGGAGCCGTGCCCGTGAGTACCGTAGGTCTCTCTCTCTCTCTCGACGCAGAAAAGGAGAAAGTTCACGGTGGGAACTTTCATTCTTCAATAAATTATTTTTTATCGTGTCCGCATTGTGTCGCGATTTTATAGTCTCGCGTTGTACGGATAAACGAGGCACCCTGTGCGCGCTTCCCCTCCCCAACAGCACTGAATATGTAAAGTTTCAATTTTCGTTATTTAACCTGTGCTGCCGCTTTTTAACGACATTTTATTAATAACGACCAGCCTACCGGAAACTTTTCCACCTTCGTGCCCACTCCCTTGTCTCAGCCTATGCGAGCAGGCCTCTTTCAAACCACAGTCGAAAAAAATAAATCGTTAATAATATTTTTTGCGTGGAACGAGCGAGGCAGGAAAACCATGCCTGAAAATATGCATTCGCAGGTTCGAGGCACGATCGTTGACAAGAGAGAGGAGAGTATCAGTGAGAGAAGTGGTCTTGTATGAAATTCAATAGTGTTCCTAGCTGTGTGTTCTCAACCCTCGCCGTAAAACGCGTGTCCCCAAAGCATGGCCACAGATTCACTTAGCACCAGTTAACGCGCACGCCGATTGCCGGTCTCTCTCATCCGTGCACGCGAAAACTATTTAGCGTCCTTGTTAGCCCCCGCTGTACGGGAACCGTACTTCACGTCACCACGTGGCTCGGTCGACCCTAATGTCGCAAGAAGGGGGACACACCCCCTCGCCACACAATTCACGCCCTGCCGTGCACTCTACAATGCCACATATAGACTTTGTAATAGCAAAGTGCCTTCCAATTTTTAAACTACCCTTTGACAGGTAATAATAAACTAATTTGACTCGCCCCAGAACTAAACAACGCGATTTAAGTTGTCTTCCTACCATACAGTTGTTCAAATTTTATTCACACGTTAAACTGTGTACGTCTTATGTCTATCTATAATAATTTAAAAGAAACTACTATGTAATTCTATTTAAATATTTTTTCTATTAAGAAAACCAGCACTCCCAGTGATCTTTATCATTGATCCAGAGCTATCTACTGTGAGAAATGATCTGTTCAAGACCCGTGAACGAAAAGGGACGGCGGTCTATGTAGCCCGCGTAGGTGTCAATCACAGCCAGCGCATATATTTATGAGACAGAGAGAGAGAGAGACGACGGTGCTCCCGATGGCAACCGTTCTCATCGCAGTGTGGCATCTATCAGACATGGAAACACACCCCCAAGGAGAGAGTATATCCCTTCCCGCGGCAGAATGTTGGCCAAATAATAGGCCCTGAAGGGAGGGTACGACGTGTCAACTGGTTTGACACTGTCCTGACGTTTCGTAGCTCGCGAGCACCTACGTCGACTCCATACTCAACCACAAAGGGCGACGTTACGTGGCTGTTGGAGAACGCGATAAAATTCGAGAACCGAGTCGCAGTTCGCGCGATTCAATTTCTAACACAAACGAAATTATCTACATTGAGCCTTTTCTGCATAAACGAACGGTCCAAGGGTGGTCGCCTGGAGGGGTGGGACGAGTATCGTTGAGAAAACACGCTCTCAAATTCCATTGTAGCCCGGCCTGTCGGACTATCGTTTTACAGAAGTTAACCGAGGGTAAAGAGGCGGCCCCCGAAAACGGAAATAAAATTTTCATCTGCTCCGCGTTGACGCGCGCCAACGAAATTACTAAAGCGATTAAGACAATGCCGGGGAGAGGTTGAAGGGGCATAAAATTCGATTCCGACGGGCGTACACAAAAGGAGGGGGTTCGCTTCCTAACGTCGCGTCGCGGTCGTACGTCCAGAACACCAGGGGACAGGAGAGCCACCCCTCGAATATACTTACACACGCAGGGATATATCTTCCGTGTGTAAAACCTACCCTGTATCTCGACGACCGCGACATCGCCGCCGCCACGACTCGTTTACACGAACAATCGTGCGTTTTCTCTGAACAAAAAAGGCTCCCGTCGACCTGTCCAAAGTTGCTACGACAACAACTGTCTGTCGTAACGCATGGCGGGGTCAAGGGGCACCGACGTTTCTCTTCGTTACCACGATTGTGAGAGCGGAAGCTGCCACGAGACTCGTCAACGCACTCGCCGCCAACTAGCCGCTATCATTTTCATGGCCATACATCATCTACTTTACACACTAAAACCGGACTCTTACTTTATGTATATTTAAATTGAATTTTATAATGTACATTAAGAGTTAGAAAAGAGAGTAAGAAAATAAACAAGAGTTTCTCAATAAATAGACAGTACTTTTTCTCATTGTCCTCCTTCAGCCCTTCTCTAGCGATTTAAAACGATGTTCGTCAGGTCATAAAACTCGATAGAGTGACTCGGACGGATTTTATCGCGCGCTATGGAGGCCCGATCCGAAGAACGTCCCCCTGAGGACGATGTTTTAGACTTAGTTTAAAGTATCCCAACTGGTTATTGATAGGTCTCGCGACGCTATCACGAAAATTGACCCAGCCTCGTAACAGGGAATCGAATAAGGGTCGCTGAGTCTATTTTCTAAAAAAAAATCACCCTTCAGACCATTTTGAAGTGAAAGAGAAAAGAGCATCACGTTGGAACACATTTAGATACTTTTTCCCATCATCCCAAAATAGAGTATTTTTATTTCCTTAGGATATCAAGCAATTAAGAGCGTGTATTTAAAGGAAGGTGAAGAGATCGCAGTTAGAGGGAAAAAGAGTAAAAAGGAGCGTGAAATGGACTACAATGAAACAATTTAGGTACATGCGTCAGGCAGGTAGCCAGTATCGATAACGCCGAGATGACGGATTGTAACGGAGCATAAAACCCTGTCGTACATTCTAAAATAATAATCAGGCAGCTGTTGGCGGCAGTAGCCAGGAATAATCAGGAATTCCGGTCGCGTCCAGGCTGTCGCACGAGGCGCCAATCATGCCAACATTCAGTCGTACGACGTGCAACGGTATTACACGAGCCCCGAGCCAGGGGTAGGAACACACACGGCCGTCGAAAGAAGAGCAACAGAGAGAAAAGCCTGAGCTACCGACACGATTCGCGAAACTCACCAATTATTTGGCCATTCGTTGGCAACGTGCGCCAAATCTACAAGTGTTTACCCTGCGCTCCACCCCCTCACGGTCTCCGGCACCAGCGCACAGGACCGGTGGCAACGGGTAGAGGTGGATTCCATCCAGAGATTCTTGTAGGGACAAACGCGCGACGAAGGGTGGGTTAAAAAACGAAAAGGAAAAAACCGAATGCGCAGCATGAGTCCGGAAAATCGCTGATTTCTCGAAAAGACACAGTAAAACAAACAGACAGTGGTTGGAAATCGGAGCTGATGCTCCTTCCTACGTTCGACCAGTCTACCGTAAATCCACCGATGCGACGTACAAGTGAAACGATTTTAATTGGAGGACGATAATTGTTCGGAAAACTTGCCTCCCTTGTATTTTCCTCAGCTCTGTTTCAATTTATCTATTGTTGGTCGGTTCTTCGCAGCTCGGCGAACGGTGTTTACCCTGTCGCTATTTCGTCGACGCCAAGAATCGAATACCTGGGGTTGGGGACTTGATTGTCCCTCTCGAGACAAAAACAGAACGCTTAAACTCGTTGGTTAGTCACTTACTGCTTCGTCGACGAAGTATCAGAGAATTTAGAAAGAATGATGTAAAAAGAATTGTCTAACGTACTTTGATTATAGAGATACAAGTATAACGCAGCATGAAAGTCTCACATAAATTAATGTAATGAAATATTGTGATACCAGTACGCGCGTATGTGTTTATTGGTAACAATCAGCAGTAAAATTTATAGTATGTTTGAACTGTATTGGTTTATAATAATCTATATGCAGTAGTTTTTCCGGATATGATTTTGACTAGCCCGGAAATTGTGGGTACGTCGATGCGGGTCAAGCTGAGCCAGCTTTCGGCGTTGTGAAAGAAAAAGAGGAACTCGACGTTGTCGGGGTGCGACGAATAGTGGGCGTAAAGGTGTCGAGGGTGTTACGGCAGCCAGGTTGCGGGTACGAACACAGAGACATCGGGTCTCTCGCACAGAGTCAGAGGGCTACGGCTTCATATCCGTAGAGAGCGGCGGGCTCGAGAGCCAACGAGTGGTCGACATATTTTATAATTGACTCCGGCAAATTCGATCATCGATAATGACGTGTAAACACTAATTACGCCGCGGTGCCACTAATTAGTGGCTGCTGGAGAGAATCCTGGTCTACGCCTAGTCCCAGCACAGCCGGGTATTAATTAATTAGAACCACTCTAGCATACCCCGTTGATTGCACATGACGCGTCACACTCTGCCAAGGATCGCTATCGGAAAGCAGCTTGGCAATATTGTCGTCGCTCCTAATTGCCAACAGCGAATTGCTCGGGCGACAACTGTCTCCACATCGTTACGGTCAAATCGCCTCGACAAATCGACAGAGCAATCGGCGCTCTGACTTTCACCTTTAAAATTCGGCCGTAGTTCTGTACAAAAATTAATTGATCAAATCGTGATCGTCGGATGCTTGGGTAAGCCCTGACGGTCGCGCGAGCTTCCTCCGTGAAGACCTGCGACGCTTGGCTCGACGATGCGAGCGTCGATAAAAAGGACGACTACGTGAAAAAAAAGGGGGAATTAAGAAGAACGAGATGGCAAAGAAAGGATGAGAAGAAGATCGAGCGCGATCGGAACACGGGGGCGAAGGCCAGAAAGAAGAGCGAAGATCCAAGGGAAGTTCGGAGCTGCTTTTCGTCGTCGGCTCTTTGACTGATGATTGGCAATCGGTAAGCCGATTACGAGGCCGAATGAATGTGCTCACCGAGCCGAGCCTGGCCTGGTCCAACCCAGCCAGCCAGGCTGCTTTCGCTTGCTTGTCTACGCGCTCTATATATCCCTCGCAACCACCCCCGTTGTGCCGTGAGCGCCGCCCCCTTCGGCCTGGAAACCAGCCCTCGGTGATCTCCTTATTAACCGCAGCCCGGTAATTGCGATCGACGAGCGATTACACTGCGCCTCGCTGGCTGCCCTCTGCGGCTAGGATTAGGCAGATTAGTCGTCGGTTATGCCGCCGGATAATTGATTGCATCCCGACAGTCCCGCGGTGCAATTAAAGGCGGCTGTCGTCTCTTATGACAACTCACCTGCGGCTGATCGAATGCCTTCGCGTCTCACCCTAATTAAGTCACCCAATTACGAGAGGGTAACAGCAATTTAGGGACCACACTCAAAGAATCTCTAAACTTACGCCAATTTAATTATTATGGGATTTCTGTAGCTATCGCCGAATTATTATTATAGAAAAACGGAAGGAAACTACGTAACAAGTTTTAATTTGCATTAAAACAATTGATGAAAGAAATATTATTATCCATACTTTTTAAATAAAAATTCTATGAATGACTGAAAGAACTAATAACTAGCCTCTATCAATTAACTCGTTTTAGCATTGAGGATAGGTGCAAAGGTATTCGATGAATAATTACGCGTTACGAAGCTTTTGCATGCAGCCTTTGAGCATAAATCGAGAGACAGCCACCGCGAGGGCAGCCAGCAAATTTTTTACTTCTCACACCCGGTACGAGAATTATTCCCTCTCGATTTCCTCCCTTAATTTTGCCTGGTGAGCAAAGAGAGCACGACCGCGACGTCGACCACATATTTAATACGACGCCCGACACGAGGGGGGCGTGTGTACATCTGTCAATGCGCCGCTCTGGACCTTGCAATTTAAAAGGGGGGTGTCGAGGGGGCGTCGAGGCGGGCTTGAAGGCTTGCTTGAGTTATTGGAGGTTGTCAGTGCTGGCTTCTGGTGCCAGGAACACGTGCTCCGATTTCGCGGTAAATCGTCGCCTCAACCACTACTGACTCCCTCCCCCCCTTCCTTCCCCCTGGTCGATCGCCTCGATCGACCCCTGCCTCGCAACTCCGGCCTCGATTCTTCCCAACGACAAACCGGAGGTGGCGGAAAAAAATCTCACCAGACCAACTTCCACGAGAAAAATAATGGAGTCGAATGAGAGGCGTGGGATTAGAAAAAAGGAACGGATCGAAAACGTGCTGCCGCTCGACCAAGAACGATAGCCTTCGAAAGATGGGTAAATTATTATAGCTGGAGAAAGATTTCAGATTTATTCTTCAAGCCCATTTCCTCCTCTCTCTTTCGCTTTTCAAGGATGAATAATTGCCCAAATATATTGATCGTATATGTAAGTGTGTGTGTACTGACTTTAGAGGTCTTGAAATATTTATAAACGCACATAATTGTTAATTCATAATTATAACAGAATGACATTTTACTCAAGTTTCAAATTTTATATTCGTTATATCAGTTTTTCATCCCACTTCGAAAAATTCAGGGACGTTAACGAACAAACAGAAGCGATGGTCTCGTTTGTATCCATTATTCCAGTGAATGAAAACTTTCGCGACATAAAGATTGCCCTCATCCCTTGTACGGAATCGCGAGCCCCTCCGCGTAAATACGAGATGTTTGGATAAAAAGCAATATGTACTCGAGCCCGCATGCCGAGGCATTTGTGACACGAAAACGGGCGGTAACACGAGGCACGCAATGTTTGGTCTGCTAAAAGTCCTCTCGCTGCCATCTTGTACGTCATCGAGGAGGACAGCACTTTTAAAACGCGTCGCGAGACGCGTCGCCGTTCTAAAAAGGGCTGCGGCCCGCTGTGTACAAAATCAAAGGGCGAACGCACAGGTTTAAAACGCCGCCGCCTGCACGGGTTCACACGGTTTTCGGGTTGGCGCGTGAAGTCGGCCGAGCCTTTCCTCCAGCCACTGGAACGGTCTGACCAATTTCGACCGTTTCTACTTCGGCCCGGTGACGAACAACGCGCCGCATCGTCGTCATGCTTGCCTCAATCCTCTCGCGTTCCTCCTCCGAAGAGTGACTCGCGATTGTTTCGTGAAATGTTTAAAAACGAATGGATATTGGGACGAGAGGAAAGTGGAACGTATTCGTCAAGAAACTGCGAATAATCGATGGGGGAGGATGTTTCTCGAGGGGCAATGGTGAAGATGACGAATGGGAGCGTGACTACTCGGCGGAAGTTTTCTGAAAAAAAAAAAAAATCATGTTCGCCCATAGAAGCACCCTTCTTGTCTATTCACTCGAGTTGCCCTTCGCCAGCTTTATCGATTTCTTTTCATCGCGATACGAAAATAGTTTCGAGTGGCCCGACGGAACTCGAGGGCTTCTTAAGGCCAACGAAAGGGTGTACTTCTCAGTGACAGAGAACCCAAAATGGCGTCCTGATACAGGAACACCCGTGGAATGGTCGTACACGGGAAATGCATTAAATTCCTCCAGTCGAAATAACGCCAATGAAAGAAAAACACGCCGAGAGTCCAAATGTCTGACGGCACAAACAGCGGTGAATTTTTTTTGAAGAAATAAATGACGGCCGAATCGAAATTTTTAAGAAAAGAGATAGGTCGAATGTGCAGTATCAAAAAATCCCGATTGATCTTCTTCGAGAGACAAGAATGTAAGAAGAAAGAATGAAAATGTACATCGGTGCGGTTTCGAAATTAATAAAGGGACGACGAGTAGGAAGAGGAAGGGCGCCAGAGGTTCTGAGGGATGAGGCGAATACAGGCAGGTATGTATAACGAGTGATAGAAAGGGAGAAGAAAGGGGAGAAAGAAGCGGAACAGAGAAGGACAAAGGAGGGAATAAAGAATGAACAAAGCGCAGAAAATTTATATACGTTCCTGCACAATGTCAATGAACCTTTCTAGCTGGGCCGTATGCGTCGCGTTGGACAAAAAAGCGTGGCAACAGAGGCAAAGGCTGCGAGAGGGTGAAAGAGAAGGAGGCAGGATGTTTTAATTGGACCAAATAACAAACTGTGATTGTTAGCGACAATCAGCTGGGTCGTGTACATTTGCGCTCGACCAAGCCTGTGTCGGTCGACACCGGTGCCCCGGCGACTAAACGGAGATCGTTGTTCGTCTTTCACCGCCGCGCTATGCCACCAGTTTTCCCGCTGCCTCGTAATAAATCGTGGAACGGTCGCTTTTTCACGCTAACCCCGACGCCGCGGTATAACTCTGCTCAATTGTGGTTACATCGTTTGTTTCGACGCCCCCGTTCTGCTGGTGCGTTTCCATACAATCCGGAATTAAGGAGTGGACCACGGAAAAACGACGAGTTCTCCAAAGTGCTACCTGTAATTGTACGCGTAGACTTGGGTGATGAGAAACAGGTCTCAGACTGCTGGAATGCAAAGACAGACTTCGAGGAAGTCGATGCGATTCAACGGGGAGGGTTTAACCCGTTTAAGAAGTAATGACTGTGCACGTGCAATAATGCGGTCACGCGGGATTTGAATTGCGGAACATAACTAGACATAATTTGTAATTAAGTAGCCGGGGATTGTGTAATTCGGTTGATCGTCTACGCGTTGTCTCGTGATCTCGTCACGACTAATGCGAGCAACTCTGCCGTGAGATTAGACGGTTCGTAGGAACTGCCCGAAAGAAAGTTTATTTAGGTCGTACATCCCTACGCGCGGTGGTAATTCCGAAAAAGACGTTCGTGAATACACACCCGGTAGATAGTCTGGCCGCCCCGTGGCTGCTATTGCGTAGATCGGAGAAGGATTTTAATACGAAGACAGCCGCGAGGTAGGCAAGCCTCATAAATACAGTTTATCCGGTGGCACGCCCATCCACGCTCATTATTCCGAAATATCTCATTCCACCGCCACCGCCGGCCCCGGCATCGTGCTGCCATGTCGCCAGATTTAAAAAAGTCTTATCTCAGACACGGCCAGAGACAGAAACAGGAAAAAAGAAGAAGGCGGACGAGGAAAAGAGACGACGTGGCCAGGGGAAGAACAGACTGGAAATAAGAGAGAAGAACGCGCGAGGGCCTGTAGCCTACACGGTAACAAAAAGGAACTGGCAATGGGGGAGATCGTCGTGGTGGAAACGTTAATTGTCCAATAAAGTCGAGTTACGGCCAGCAAAAATATGCCGTTAACGGCTTCGTAAGGAGACCTGGAAATGACGAGGACGGACGTTACCACCTGCTTAATTCCTGTCTTTCCCTCGAGAATCTTGTTATTCGATCGTCAATTTTTTTCACACCAAATTCAAACTGATAATACTTCTGACGTTCAGGTAAACCTATCATGTACGTCTGCCATAGAGATAATACATATTTATCTCTATGACGTCTGCACGATTAATAACAGAAAAATAAAAAATTTACATGTACCGATTTACACAGATGTAGAACTTGGGACAATAATTCCTACCTAGCTCTGGCTTGTGTTAATTTCCTCTAGACTGACGAGATTCAAAAAGAGTAATAAGTCTACGTCTTGTTTTTCCAGTGCTCAGAAATTTCATACATAAAATATGAAAATTGAAATGTAGTTGGAGACACCTACGAATTTTACAGGGATAAACTACATCGTAAAAAAATTAATTTCTTTCAGTATTCATTAGCCAGCTAAAACATTAATAATATAATTTTTTAATCTCGTCCTCCAAAAGAAAATTAACACAAGTCAGAGCTCGCCAGGAATCATTGTCCTCAAGCTATATTTGACAGGTTTGAGTACCTGATCGTTTGCAGCCGGCTTTATGGTGCGCGCGGATATCGGAGACTTCTTAATTATTCTCGTTGCAATATACAATATATGTATGCTTGATACATGTTCACAAAAAGTAAAACGAAAGGCTTGTTCGGCAATCATGCCCGCATTCAGCCTGTCTGCTCGATAATGACCGCTTCCACGAGCTGGCAGGATCGCGGGATCAAAATATTTCAATCCAAGGAGTCGTGACTCGGTGACACAATGCCGGCACGTGTTAATGGGATTAGTCGGGTTACCGTGAGGATATACAGAAGACACGAGCTCCAGACTAAACTCTATACGTGTGCCCACGCACGCACCCTCCCTGTCAGGATGCGCCTCCTCGCTAACGTACGTCGCATCGGACAAGCCCGAGAGCGTCGCTACACCTTTACATAATCCTGATATTTATAGACATTTCTTACGGCAGTCCGGACGTGGCGTGCATCAAGCGATAAAATTTCGAATGAACAGAGAAAGACAAAGTTTGCGAAAGGCAAGATTCGGGATTGAAAATAACTGTGACCGATACATNCGTCTTGTTTTTCCAGTGCTCAGAAATTTCATACATAAAATATCATATATGAAAATTGAAATGTAGTTGGAGACACCTACGAATTTTTTTTACAGGGATAAACTGCATCGTAAAAAAATAAATTTCTTTCAGTATTCATTAGCCAGTAGCTAAAACATTAATAATATAATTTCTAATCTCGTCCTCCAAGAGAAAATTAACACAAGTCAGAGCTCGCCAGGAATCATTGTCCTCAAGCTATATTTGACAGGTTTGAGTACCTGATCGTTTGCAGCCGGCTTTATGGTGCGCGCGGATATCGGAGACTTCTTAATTATTCTCGTTGCAATATACAATATATGTATGCTTGATACATGTTCACAAAAAGTAAAACGAAAGGCTTGTTCGGCAATCATGCCCGCATTCAGCCTGTCTGCTCGATAATGACCGCTTCCACGAGCTGGCAGGATCGCGGGATCAAAATATTTCAATCCAAGGAGTCGTGACTCGGTGACACAATGCCGGCACGTGTTAATGGGATTAGTCGGGTTACCGTGAGGATATACAGAAGACACGAGCTCCAGACTAAACTCTATACGTGTGCCCACGCACGCACCCTCCCTGTCAGGATGCGCCTCCTCGCTAACGTACGTCGCATCGGACAAGCCCGAGAGCGTCGCTACACCTTTACATAATCCTGATATTTATAGACATTTCTTACGGCAGTCCGGACGTGGCGTGCATCAAGCGATAAAATTTCGAATGAACAGAGAAAGACAAAGTTTGCGAAAGGCAAGATTCGGGATTGAAAATAACTGTGACCGATACATACCTTCTGGTATTGTAAATTATACGTCGTAAACTCTAAATTTAAATCTTTAGATATTCAAAGAAAACACTTGACCGTAATTTAATTTTTTAATTTTTTTAAAGAACAAGCGACAGCCATTGAGCGATTAATTAAAAGATTGCTCGAGGAGATGACAGAGATCCATCAACCTCTTTTCAGACCTTTTCCCTGGACGACCGAGTGATGGTAGTTTGGATAGAAGTCAGGAAAGAGGAGTTTTGAACGCGGAGGAGAAGCAGAATGGAGAGAGAAAAGAAGAGAAATTATATCTCGAGAAGGAAGGAAGACGTGGAAGAAAATGAATTCTGTGTCTCTCCGTGGCGTTGCATAAAAGCAGAACGTTCACGCAGGACTACCGGGGACAGGATCGGGTGAGATTATGATTATCCCCGCCGCGAGAAACGAGTGATTTATCCTGTCGCCGTCCTCATTACTGCTCCCGGTCACATAATCCAACTTGCTGCCACACCCTGCCGCCGCTGACCGCTCGCGAATAGATTAAGGCACGTCCATATCGGCGTAGGTAGCTGCATCCTGCGGGCTGCTGTGTAAATTAACCGGACCGCGCGTGGAATATTTAACGTCGTCGTTCGTCCTTTTCGTTACTCCTGTCTGTCTGTTCTGCGGAATGGCCGGACCCAACGAAATTTATCGTACGCCGTCGAACGAGGAACTCGTGCGCGTTATTCGGTATCGTTTCGCCAATGAAAGGGTGAAAGAGGAGGGATACTTGTCTAACTGGATTCGCCGGCAACAATACAGAGATTTTTTTTCGATGAAATTTTGCAATTGAAATCAACCGTGACTTAGCCGCGCACGCTTCCCGCGTGTCAATGTATATTTCGCGGAAAAGATAGACCGTTTAAAAACGGGAACGCGCCAAGTTTTTCCTTCGATGCTCGGCGAGCAGGAAAAACCGGGGCGATACGAGACGGGCTCGCGCGTGGTTGGGCGAACCGCACGGTAAAGGGATGAGAGGAACGAAACGGGATAGGAGGACGGGATTTTTACGAAGAAGAACATAAATATGGGGTATTATTCTCCGGAGCTGGTCGGTCGGCTGGCTGTCCTTCTGATTTATAGGCTCGGCTTGTGAACACGGCTGCCGGTATTTTTATTTAAATTTAATACACTTCACTTGCCACGCGGGGGTGTATTAGGTAGCTTTAATAAGCGGCCATGTACGAATAAACCGCGCAATGCTCGCGCGTACGCCTCCTGCGTCGTCCCACTGATGATGATAAACGACCGGAATTCTACCGACTTTCCTCTTACCGTCTAACAAGTTGAATGCTAAACAAAAGTTTTCATTCCAGGAATACATTTATCGATAGGAATATCAATATCGACGAAATCTCTTGACGGAAAAAATATTTATACCGTAGCAGCTACTTCAATTTATTTATTTATTTATTTATTTACTTATTTAATTACGGGTAGAAGCCCTTTAGTGCCCATAGTAAATACAGAGGAGCAAATGAAAGAGAGTTGCACAATATCAGTACAGCAAGTGTGCATCGACAAACAGTTACGTACAAAAAAAAAAATAGAAAACAAAAGACTGACAGAAACAGGGAAAAGACTGATAGAAACAAAAGACGGACAAAAACAAAAGACTGACAGAAACAGGAAAAAATATTTCTATATAGTTCATTAATAAAATCATTTAATGTACATAAAATGCGCATGATAAATAATTTGAAACGTAATCATACGTTTCTCGTTTCTAGCCTATTAAGCTTTCTTATCGCTGCTTAATTGAAGATCCGTAGGCAGCTTGTACGTCAAAAACCGACAAGGATTAAAAAGTACTTTGTCACGTTATCTAGCGGAGTATCAGTGTCCGTCGAACACTAATTCGAGGGTAGACTGTGTACAGTTGAGCTTCTGATATGTACATACGCTAACAATAAGTCGATCCTTCTCGCATGATGGATCGAGTTAATGTAGCGTAATACGCGTTTACGCAACACGCAGACAGTCGGTTCACGTTGATCCTAAGCTCGTGGCGCGGGGTACGGGCGACCGTGGGAGAAAACGCAACGGGCGCTAAGCGCGGCAGATACTACATCCCTAATCGGGGTTGGCTCGTCTCGTAGTTCTCCCGTTAATTTACTAACGAAAATGTTATCCATTTCATTTAACGGTAAAGAAAAATCGACACTTAAAGTGCAGCTTCCGACTGCGTTAATGCAAACTAGACACCGATGAAAGAGGAAGCTAGAGAAAGCAACGGGAGAACAGGTGTCAGAGAAGAGAATGCCTTTTGCGATTTGCTAGAGAGACAGATATCCGATACACGAGATTTTTTCTTTTCAGCCAGGGTGGCCATCGCGTAGGTGTCACGTTTGTCTGAATGAAAAGAAAAGCAGCGAGATTCTCGCGGTTCTTTCCGCGGACTCAACGTGTTCGAGTTGACCGAATGCGGACAGCGGTGAGGATTCAACCATCGGTAGTTTCGAAAAATTCCTACGATAAAAGCGACGGCGAAAGGGGGACAAGAAGTCTAGACGAACCAGGGATGCGTCGACGTGGGGGGGAGAGAGAAAGGTTTATTCGCAGACAATATGTTTTCTCGTGCTTGCAACGGGAGAAGCACCGTTCTAGGGTCGTCGCCGCTTTTGGGGTGGCTCACGGGGCTTGTAACTCGGTTAAACTGGCACGGATATTTCATTAGCCGTCCCCTGAAGAGAGAGAGAGATAGAGAGAAAGAGTAGAGTCCGACCCCACGCACGACCCCAGAACTGAGAAGCCCGTAACAGACCAAGGGCTGCCTCCGCGTCCCCGTTCTCTGAACCTCGAAAGGCATCGTCGTTTCGCTGTTCGAGGCTCGTCGCATTAAGTCGAGTGCCGCGCCACCCCACTTTCCGCTAAATTGTTGACACGACAAATATATCGCTCCTCGTTGTCTGCCCTGCGCGCGTCTCCTTCTCTCGAGGGTGTGTTTCGAAAATTCGTCCACCCCAGGGAGATGTTACATTTCGCCCCTGTTATCATTCTCGTTTTGACTTCTCGCGGATTTTTTTAACTTCAATTACTACACATATCGTCATTTCATTGACAAAAAGTAAATACGAGTAGCATGTTCGCTCAGCAGCGCCGAAATTCTGCTCGTAGAAGCGCGTCCCTTGAACGGAGTTCCTTAAATTCTAACCACCCTATATTTCGCAGCGCAAAGGAAACTCTCTCTTGCTTGGCTCCAAAGGATGGTACAGCTGGTCAGAGCAGAGGGGCGAGCTGTTATCACGGACATTAGCTTTCAACGGGTCTCCCAGGATATAAAAGTAGCCCGGAGCGACCATTACTCGGACATTGTCCGCGCGAGTCTCTTTCCTTCTTTCTATCTGCTTATCCAGCCTCGCTTCCCTTCGTCGTCGTCGTCGTCGCCGCCGCCGTCATCATCCCCTGTCTTTCTCGAGTTGGAGCCGCTCGACCGAGCTGCAACCAGGGGAACGAGGAGGAGAGAGAAAGAGAGACAGAAACGGAAAGAGAAGTCTCCTTATCAGAATTCCTGGTCCGTTCCAGCGTCACCTTGTCGCAAATCCATTTCGCAGTCGACGAATTTCCACTCGTACACGTCTCTAGAATCGGGACGAGGGTTGGGTTTCAATCGCGTGAATTTCCTTCGACTCCTTCACAGCCCTTTTTCTTTCTCCTCCTACCCTTTCGTTTCCCTCGTCGGGCTCTCTCTCCCTCTCTCTCTCGTTTGCTGTCGCCCCTGCGACGAAAATGGACGGAGAATCTCTTAATGGATTGTGCCTAATTCGAGCGAGAGACTCGTTCGCCGGGAGTCTGTTAGCCAGCAACTTCCAAATACATACTTCGCTAGTCGCGCTGAGAATCGAACTTCGCGCTTTAGACAGTCCAGTTTTAACAGAGGCACGCCCGATTAAACCAACGTCCTCATAAATTGGAACGATACGATCGCGGCGCAATAAGCTCCACTCCGACGTTCCGAATGGCGATTACACGCTGAACCATTATCGACTACCATTAAATCTACATATTTCCCGTTAATTACCCACCGTTAAAGTTTCCCAGTGAATCTGCTCCGGTGGGCCTCGCGCATGGTTAGTCAGAGAGCTCGGATGCCGCCACACTGTCAGGAGACAGGAAGCAATTATCCGTCAGGAGATCACGGCACGAGCGAAAGTGTCCCGCCCCTCGTTCGGGCCAATGGAGTAAAAAAGACTGAAATATTGGCAAGCGGTATCTCAACAAATTAGCCTGATGAAATGAAACACAAAGTGGCTCGACGGCAAGGGCAGAACGAAAAGGTAAGGGAAGATCGGGGAGTGGGGGGGGGGGGGGGGGGGGGGGGGGGGGGGGGGGGGGGGGGGGAGAGCAACAGACGAGCGGAGGAAAAGAGAAACGCGAGAAACAGCCGCGCCGCGCCGTGAACGGAAAGGAGAGAGACTCGGCTACGGGCGAAAGAGAAAGGGAGGAGGGTGAATCAAAGTAAAGTCGTTCAGACTCATTGAACTGGAAGTAACCGACAGAGTGGCTTCCGCGCCTGCCGCTACTAATCTTATGCAATTACTTTACAATTCACTCTGCCGCTTGGCACTCACTGCCGATAGAACAATCTCTGAAATCGAGTTACCCCCTCGAAACTTTCCAGGCGAACCCCACTCTCGCGCAACGACTTTTTTCAGTTAACGCCTAGTGAGCATCGTCGCGATACTCGATGATACATTTCGCTTGAAACGCACCCTTCTCGCGTATTTTCCTTCGCCCCCTTCAATCACCTCGCCGATTGTTACGATATTTCTGTATTTCTCGCTTCTCGGCGAGGATAAACTGTTCCCTCGTTAATAAACGGGAATCAATGGAAACGAAGGAACGAAAACAAGATGACAGAGACTTTTAACCGTGTCAAAGAGCGATATTGCGCCAGAAGGGAATACGTGGAACCGGGGAACAGCGTAAGAATTGAAAGCAAGGTGTGCCACCGATATCTTGGCACAGTCTGTCCATTTCCCTATCCAATCTTAGTTATTAAAAAACTACAAAACCTTCCTAAACAATGCAAGTCCCGTTGGGAGACGGGAAAGGCAATGCCATTTCATTAAGCAGCGGTCGGCGCTCCTCCAACGTACGTTTCCACGATTCAATTCGCATAGAGCCAGGATCGAAATACTTTTGTAGGCGATCGAACTCGAAAACTTTGCCTCGGTATCCATACGGAGCCGGAGGACACGCTCGCACAGTCATTTCCAGAAATTAATTTTTTCCCTTCGCGTTTTTACATTTTCTGCACTGACCCGCTCGGTCTATCCACTTAGACTGATTTTTTCTCGTCTGGCCTATTCTTTATCCTCGCAGCGTACAACTGTCGTCGACAGCGACAGCAGCGAGATAAAAATCGTTCATTACACGGTGTGTACAAGCCGGAGATGCTATCCTTATCGTGTGTTGCGATCTTTCGATCGAACGTACGGAACCACTTGAGAATCCACTTAACGAGAGGGGATTCCTGCTACCTTTTCAACATCAGCCGGACCGTTCTGCCGTTCGATCTCTGCAACGACCAGCGAATTAATCAGGCTCCGCTGCACGGAGAGACGATACTCAATCTCGAACAGCGCAGTCGCAGCCAGTCCATTACCATAATTGCAGCGCGATCATCGCGTGACCTCTTAAAACGTGTCTCGCAGCCATCCAGACGTCCCGTGAAACTCTGACAATTTGAACCGAATATTACGAGAACATCTCGGATCATCGCAAAAACGATCGAACGAGAATCCGGGAAGTGAACGATTTCATTTGATTTCCATTGAGTCCCATTGAAACGGGCGACCCTAAATAATCGCATGTAATTCCAAGGCGACCAACCGTGACGACGTGCCCCGTCACCGTGGCTCATAATTGTTTCCTAACGGGGCCCGAAGTCGGACAAAACAAACAGCACCATATGGGCCGATCATGAGGAAGAAAAGAGAGAGAGAGAGAGGAAAGGGCCGAGGGCGCAAGTACGGTCCCGAAAACGCCCCGTGGAGCGACGGGGGTGCGTTGCATCGTCCACGATCGAGATACGCCCATGTAATCAAGGGAACCAAAGGGGCAACCCCTTGTTACACCCCCGAAAAGCCTCCCTTACAACGATATGGTGAGCCGTGATTAACTTTTCGTCGTGGCGCCGCGCCCCATTCATTTGCCATTCATTCGTGTCCGCACGGATTCCTACTGGTACAAACGAACGAACGAACGAACGAACGAGTGAGCGAGCGACTGGTGTAGGCGCGTCCATGGAAAGATCAGAAAACACAATCAGTGACTGACTGACTGACTGACTGAACGGCTGATTCGAACGCGAAGCGCCGTTTCCACGGAGCTGGATTGGCTGTCCGATATCCAGGGAAAATTGCAAATGTAATCGCCGACGAACGATATCACCGAGTTCCCTTTTTAATTTCTCCCGACGAATGAATCCCGACGATATTCGACTCTCGCGAAAGCATAATAATTATTTGCCGACAAACAAGGTAATCGAGGACGATTGCAGGCGAGACATTATCTCTGGTGAAAAATCGACCGTTTCGAGATTTATAACTGATAAAAAGAGAAGCCCTACGATTTCAGGCTGACGTCTGGTTTAAAGCGATCCCCGTGACTCAATGGCTTAAAACCGCGGCACGGTGACAAAGAGCAGAAGGGGTTTCCGCCCTCTTCGGTCCAAGATTTAATGCCTGTTGGTTATCAGAGTAATCGCGAGACTCACCCCACCCGACCTACGGCCCGATTTCGACGGCCCTCACGGGGCGACCCGTTGATTGAAACGTTCTGATTGCATCCCCGTGGGGGTGGCATGCGGGTGCCGCAGGGGGTTCGCCACCCCCGCTCTTCCACGAACCCTGACGACGCGACGCGGCACGTACCCACTTATTTGGTAGTCTAATGTCTAATACGGATGTCACCGTGACGAGGAAGCTGATGATGTTGTCCGTGACTTGATCGGGGACAATGGGACCCCTTCGATGATTTAGATTTCCTGGTAGACTCGGGATTTCTTCGAAAATTCCCCGATTGTTATACACATAATCTGTTAAATAGTCTTCCAAAAGTTTTCTTCGTACAATGACTCACGGAAGTGTATTCGGACAATAATATATTTATAATAATAATAATTGAAACAGACACTGATTTTATTTGAAAATAGTATACCCCACCCGACCTACGGCCCGATTTCGACGGCCCTCACGGGGCGACCCGTTGATTGAAACGTTCTGATTGCATCCCCGTGGGGGTGGCATGCGGGTGCCGCAGGGGGTTCGCCACCCCCGCTCTTCCACGAACCCTGACGACGCGACGCGGCACGTACCCACTTATTTGGTAGTCTAATGTCTAATACGGATGTCACCGTGACGAGGAAGCTGATGATGTTGTCCGTGACTTGATCGGGGACAATGGGACCCCTTCGATGATTTAGATTTCCTGGTAGACTCGGGATTTCTTCGAAAATTCCCCGATTGTTATACACATAATCTGTTAAATAGTCTTCCAAAAGTTTTCTTCGTACAATGACTCACGGAAGTGTATTCGGACAATAATATATTTATAATAATAATAATTGAAACAGACACTGATTTTATTTGAAAATAGTACGCATTGTATTCAAAATACACAAATATTTCTTTATAAGATCTCCTTCAATAAATTTTGTTGTCGAACTTTGAGAATAGTAGAATAAGATCACAAATTGAGCCCCGTGGCATCGAAGCGATACTAATATTTAAAACACCGAAACTAAAACGATTTCGACCCTAAGATTCGGTCGCGTGTGATTGAAAAATCAAGCACGTGAATTGAAAATCCGTGATAAAAAAAAAAAGGCAAGGAGAGAAGTACGATCCTTCAGCAATTCTATGCGCCCCAACACGATAAAGCGTAGTCATCGTCGCGAAGAAAAAGGTGGATGGAAGAAGTGAAGACGAGAAAAGATGCCGAGGGAACGGGGGCTGCCGCGGTTGAGGAGGATGGTCTATCAGCATATTTCAAAGATAAGCCTGGCCACCCTTCCTGGCGAAACCCCTGCCGAGCCATCAGCCATAATAACAATCCGATATGATTATGCCATAATCGTAACGCAGCCGGCAAGGCGGGTGGGTAAAATTACGCCGGTGAATTGAGATACCGTGTTTACGTCTTCCAAAGTGCTCGCATAAACAAAATTAAACGGCTCCCTCAGGTGTAGTATATACTCTACCGTTCGTGTACGCAGAGGCGATTATATCCATTCACATATATAGTCACTTTAAAATCCGTGAATATCCTTTATTCCCGAAATAATACGTATCTGCACATAGCATAAAATTCTTGGATCTGTGATTTCATCCGCAGTTATGTACGACCCAAGAAAAAAGCTAAATAGGCCTTGCAATCGTTGTACCGGCTTGGTTACGTAGCTTCGAGAATCGCAGAAATTGTTATCATTAAAAGTTGGGGAAACGTTTGAATCGCGGTTGAAAAATCGACGAACGAGTTCGCAGCGCCAAAAGTATCACCTCGAGTGAGTACGATGGTTAAAAGAGAAATGTTGAAAAGTTTGTAACCCCTTTTGCCTGTGGAACACCGCAGCGAGTAACTTCGCCTCCTCTGCCTTCCACTTACCTTGATCGGTCTGATTTTCGGAATACAAGAAACAGCCACTCGAACGCAATTTCTCGGCGACCTTCGTCTCGCTGGCCAAGTCGCGGGTTCGGCGTCTAGAGAAAAGGGTTATCCGCAGAAGGCGATTTCCGGTGGTTGGAGTAGTTACGTATTTCTGGTTCCACGAAGATCGGAACAATATGCCCTCGACGTCACTCTCAATGCTTCGAGCGACGATGAAGAGAGGGCGAGGGACTTGGAATTCGAAGATAGGAGAGTTCGAGAAAAAGGTAAAACAAATCACGACGGTTAAAGGACGAAAACTAGAGTAAAGGAGATGAGAAAAAGAAGCAGCGATCAGTAGTCAGCTGACGAGGAATGAATATAACGCCAAGCTAACGAAGAGAGTAAGAAAGAAAGAGAGAGAGAGAGAGAGAGAGATAAGCGGACAAGAGGAAGGAGAGACTCTCACTTTCCTGTCGACAGTCGACAGTCCGGATTGTCGATGGAATGCTAAACGACCCGGAATCGCTGAATCGGTATTGAGTCCTCTTTCGTGGTCTCTCTTCCTTCGTTTCGGTCTCCGTCGCACGTCGCAGCGAGTGCCTAGCTCTATCTTCGTTCCGCCTATTTTCACCCATTCCTTCTGCCACCTAGCCGCCAACTTCCGACCGCCCTTAGCATGCCGGTGATTGTGCTTCGCCGTTTTGTACGAATTTGCCTGTTGACTTCGATATCTCACCTTTGAACGAATCGCTCGCCGGAAGTCCCGGCATGGGAATCGAAATACTTGCGGCAGCCCCTGGCTGACTTGGAAAATCGAAAGCAATTGCCGTCCGATCAATCCTCCTGTGATCTTTCACCATCAGCGCTCACCTTTCAATTTCCTAACTTCAGTACTCTTCTCAGCCATAAAAAAATAACAGAAAACCGAAAAGAGTAGATAGAAGAGACTGAACCAGTATCTAATTCTCGCTAAGCGTCGTAAGTATGCGTATCAGCCGGTTTCTATCATATCTCCGCACATACAAACGGCGAACAGGACACGCGAACGTGCCGGTGAACGTGTCTACGCTGCGGCCGGCGTACGTGTATACGTTCCGTTCGGCATTATCCGAGCTCTAGTATCTGATGACCCGCCCAGGGCTGCGTCTGACAGCAGCAGCCGGGAAATGAGGACTTCTAGGAGACGAGTCTCACGCGGGGGTGAGTTTTGCGGAGGGCTCTCTCCGTTTCACGGGTTTTGCGGGCCGCGCGGAAGAGAGAGTCTACCAGGAGCCAAGCGGTGGGAGCCACGGAAAAGGGGGAGAAGTGGGGGTGACAGTCTTCATGTCATGCACTTAAATATGTACCCGAGATAATGCCGTCGAGAGGACCTGCGGGGCTCGCCGAGTTCTCGAATGGAATGGCACGACCCGGAGTGTTTCAGACAGTTTGTTTACCACCCGAGTGTTTCTCGCTCCCTTCTCTCCCCCCACCCTCTCGCTCTCTCTCTCTCGTTTTCTCTCTCATCATCTACGCTCGACCAGCATCAACCCTCACTTCCGTGGCGCACTCTTTAAACGTTCTCATTCGGTCAACTGATATCCAGAAATATTCTCTCGAGTTAGAAAATCTTATAAAAATCCACGGTTAATTGACGTGTACACCGAAGTTAATGCGTCATTAAAATTGCGATGGACGATCGGGAAAAAAACGGTGCTAGTTTTTAGATCTTGCAGAAAGAAAAGAATTGCGTTAAGTATCAAGTTGGTCGATAAAAGGGCGGGAAAGACAGGCGTGTGCGCGTGAACCAGCGGGCATATGTGAATCGAGCCGTGTGTGCATATGCTAATGCGAGAATAAACGGTTCTATTAGAAGAGCCAACAAACGCCCCACTCGATGAGCGCGGGGATTTGAATACATAAATACTCGAGTTTCTGGTGGGTACGTGCGAGTATAACCGAGGCGAGCGCGCGATCTGCATACGTTCAGGATCGGAGGGGGTGTGATGTTTTAATCCGTCCACGGTCCCGCGATTATTTCTTCACGGGAGATCGGCCAGCGATATGCAAAACGGTTAAAGATACTCCGGGAACTCGTTACGAGCTCTTAAGAACGCAACAGGACGGTTTAATCGTGGTAAAATTAAATCCTCGTAGGTATCGAATTAAAAAGAACTTGGAGAATGATCCACGGAGTGCAATATCTTCAATTCATGGGAGGAATAGTGGACAAGAAACAAGAGTAGGTATAGAGATTCGATAGAATTCGGCGTAACAAGTTCCTGCGGAACAGTTTCTAAAGTCCAAAGCGCGCCCAGTAACTCGAGCGTTCGCGTACCAACCACTTGGCTATTCCCCAAAATGCCCGTCCATTCGCTGGTTACTTTGTCTAACTTTGGCTAACTGTGAAGATCCATTTTCAATTTCGTCCGAATAGTCACGAGACGTTCTACAAAGAACTTATGACGTTTAAACTTCGGACAGTTTCCTTTTCTAAAATTCATGCTAATTAAAATCGTTAAGTCAGACGACTGGCGATTTTCGCAAAGAATATGCTATACTGGTACTCTAGGTCTGTCGACGCGACACATCTATGGAGCAGGGCGCACCGCCGCCGTCGCCGCGCCGGGGATAGAAAAATAGAATCTTCAGTTTTCTTGGCAGCCAAAAGGAGAATTCTCGTGGCACTCGACTAATGGATGCCGGGAGTCTTATGGCAGGGTGGAATGAGAATATAACGCGCTCCGACGAAGACGGAGTTCGAGACTGGGCAAGGAAGAAGCCAGGAGGGTGCGTGCGACCGAGAAGAGGGAAAGAGAGAGAGGACGTCGCGACGCCAAACTTTAACTCGTTAATTACCGGCGCGAGGGCAACTTCTTGCCGGCGCTCGAATATTTCAAACTATTGTGTTCGTAAACCCCTCGGGCTTGGCTCGGGCAAGGAGACCCGGTGTATATATAGTATGTACTAGGTCCTGTTCCTGCCTCCAGACTTGGGCTTTCGTGTACAATCACACGGACGGACGTCTACGGTAGCGTAGATGCTCACCAATACATAAGGCGTGTCTTTGCGCGCACGTACACACAGACCACCTCTCCTCGGAGTCTCTCCTCTCGAATGTCCCAGAAATCCCAGGTTGTGAGTCGAGCCGAGTCGAGTCGAGTGTCGTTGGGCTAAGAAAAGGGGGAGGCGAATGCTGAAGAAATTGAAGAAGAGAGAGCCGACTAGAATGGGTTGCCTGAGAGGTCGGGCCGAAAGAAGCGCGACAAAGACGATAGACGGTACCTCCTATAGTCTGTAACCGAAGTTCCCCAGAGAAAATCGCGATCGATGAGGAAAAGGAAACACAATACCATCGATAAATGTACGAATTAATCCGATGGTAATTCGCTTAAGAGCTTGCCCGGAGGTACTTCTGCGATTGCTCGAACCGTTGCTCCGTTGTTGCTTGCGTTACTGGCTCTGACGCCTCGCTAGTTTGATTATTTCGATTATCGGAAGTTCCTCCCGGTTTCCCAGTCCCGATGATTTCCATCCGCCAACGTTCACTCCGTTCCGTCCTCCTCGTTTACAGTAATAATCGCGGCGAACTCGGAATAGACCGAGTTTCTAGTCGCGCGGTAAACAAGCTAAGACGTCGGGTTGCTGTCTGAGGGACTCGGTTTTCCAGAAATTTACCCGCGAGGTAAAAGCACGTAAGCATCGAAGCGTGGAAACGCTTGAAAATTTGCGGTTCTCGTAGGCAAATAACCGGATGAAATCGTAAATCGCAACGTCCCGCTCAACTCATCTCTGAGGAAACACCTGCTCCAGCACTTGCACGATCCAGGGGACGGAAACCATATCCGGTCCTTCAGCGTGCCTTCATCCAGAAGCAAAAAAAAAAGGGAAAAAACGGGAACGTTCTGCACGCAGAACGAGGGTGCAAAGCGCAGAGACAGGGAAAGTAAACGAAAAAGGCAACCGAGGCGAGGGCATAGCGGAGAATCGTCGGCAAAACCGAGACAGAGGGAAACGAGAAATCATCCCGGTGGCAGTTCGTACATAACGTTAATTGTCGCAATTATTACGATATTATAATTCACCCTAATTGTACGGCCAATCGGCACGCGAAGTGCTTAATTGCTTCTTCCCGGGGGGTGGTACGGGAACGGGAGAACGGAACGGGTGCGTCGGGGGTGGAGAAAGTAGGCGAAGGGAAAGTTACATGCAATTAAATTAATCGCCACCACTCTCGAGTACAATGATAATCCCGGTTACACCGCTACTTTCTAGAGTAGGTACTCGTCGCGTATTTGTTGCATTTTCCAGCGGTTTTCGAAGGAGGAACGAACCGGGGAAATCCATGCCCGTCGGTAATAACGATGATTCACAACGATTCCCGATGGGAAGAGAAAAAGGAAATTTTCGCAGTTTATTATCGACCAAATTAATGAATCTCTCTCTGGCGATTTACAACTGCTGCCAACCTCCAACTTCGATAATTTCTTACAGAGATTACAGAGAAACGAAAAATACTTGTAGAAAGATTGTACACATGTATCTACGTTTATAAACCTATTTCTTTTCTATATGATAATCCATTTTATCACAGAATTACAAAACAGACTATGAAGAATAGAAACGTCTAATCTCATCACACTAATCCTCCAAATCTTGACCATTGATTTTAGTTACAAACATATGTATGTTTTTTATTTCCGACATTTACTTTATGACAATAAATTATTAAATCCAGACTACAGAGATTTTTATCATTACACTCTGCGGAGAACGGGAAATTGAATAGGCAGGCATGTTTCAAAGTCAAACGACGCATTTAGAGTGACGCGAATCAACCAGTAGTCCAATCTTAGCTCGACGAGAAACGTCGTGGAAGCGGAACGTCGCGGAACAAAGAACGGCCAGGAAAGAGGAAAAACCCGGAAAGAAGTTTTGACGCTTGGTGGGAAAAATAAAGGCGAGCAACGTGGCGTTGCTGGCTTAATTCGTTGGCTTTACTTTGTGCGCGCCGGGGCTCGCGTTCTTCGCCGTTCACCGGCGAGAACAAGAGAAATATATTTAACGAGGTACTTTAAAAAAAATAATTCCGTTTCTCACCGACTTGGTCGACTGTGCATGCCGCGTTGCCACGGTGAAACAAATAATTACGTCATCATTGTTCGAAAGGGTTGCGATCGTTGCACCACTATCAACGTCAAGAATAAATATTAGACTTAAAACACACGGTCCTAAAAATCCGTCGAATCGTTTCCGAAGGAACAAGTGATCAAATAGTGAATATTTGAATCTATATGAAGAGAAATCAAGAGTTTGGTCATTATAAAAAAAAAAAACAAATGGGACTACAATCACGCAGGGAGATTCAGAAAAGTGTGCAGTATTCCTATTGTTTGTAAGCGAGTCAGCCAGTCTGAGGTACGGCGGCTTTCTTAATAAGCCGTTGCTCGGTACATAGTGAGTACGCCAGCTAGAAACGAGCGAAAAGACTAGACTGGGCGAACGAAGATATGGCGCGAGAAATAGCAGTGTTCATTTGCAGATGAGACTTCAGTCCTCTTCACACCCTAGAGACTTCGTTATCTGAAATCTCCGGTCGTCTCCATCGACCGACTCTCGCACTCGAATTCGGAATTTCGCTCGACGGCTGGTATCGTCTCCCTTTTCTTCCCCGTCGCGCGACTTTTATTGTTCGCGGAAAGATCTCCGTAATAAGCCAGCCGCACGTCGAGCACGAGATGCTCGCACCGTTGCGGAGTATTCATGGTCGTTTGGACGAGGACAGAAGAAGAAACGGTGTTCGCGGTGCGACACTCGGTTGCGGCTGGCTGACCACGTTATACGAAGTCTTCCAGGCACAGGTGACGTTCTCGATTCGAGGCGCGCACATCCGCGGAAAACGGGAACGCTAGCTACGGCCCTGTCGTCGGGATGAGGCTAATGGACTAAAGGGTAGGAGCGAGAAAACGGCGTGCGCCAGTGCGCAGCCGTGAAAGGGTGCAACCAACGATTAACAACGAGAGGGCCGAGAGTGTCGCCGAGAGTGTTGTCTTCGTGTGCCGTTTTCACGCAGTCATCGTCCTCGACCTGCTCTCTCTTCTCCTCCTCTCTGTTTCCATCTCTGCGCGGCTCTCCTTTCTCTCCGTCGCGCGCCCGCTCTTTCTTTTTCTACCCACCTGCGTTCATCGCTATCTCACGTACGCCCTCGCTTCTATCCGACCATCTTATTCGCTCTTGCCCTCGGTTCGCATTCGTAATTGAAAGACGAGCCCTGCGGATCGTATACGTATACCATCCCTCAGGCGCTATTATGCAGAATCTTCGAGGCGCTCGTCATCCTCGTGACCGCTGTCACGGTTCCGAAGATCGAGGATGAGACGTTGATGCCCTCCGCGTATCTTTTTATTCTTCCACTTCAGTCATACCAAAGCATAGGCAGAAAAGAATTGTAGTATCCTTATCGATACGTTCTGTGATAATTATCCTGACGAATTTTGATCTCGCGATTAAATAGAATTGTATGCTTCTTTTCGGGATTCGAATGAGTACGAATACCGGAGGCCCGGAAGCGGCAGACTGGCGAACAAAAAGACGACGTAACGCGCTGCATCGTGAAAAGGTGCAGCCAATGATGAACAGCGACCCAAGGGTGTCGTTGTGTTTCGCTAGCTGCGTATATCTCGGCGTAGTCCCGACTAACGTAGCCGAGCGCGCGCTCTATTTCTTCCCTCTTTAGAAAAATACCGTACGACCCCTGAACCGTCTCGAATGCTAATGCCAGCTTTTCAGGCCGCGCTCTACCCCATTCAATCGTTAGATACATCCAACAATTACTTCGTTTCTCTGCACTTTAACGGCGCTTAACGTATCCGAAGAGACGTGGTCTCGCGAAAATTCCACTTCATTGACGGAGGTGAAATCTCAAAAGATCGGAACTACACGACTGATCGATAATCAGGCGATGTCGTTACGAAATTGTTTCTTCCTCCTGTTTTTCTTTCATCGGGAATGAAAATTCACGCGTGCCGAAACCTTGTCGAGATCGAATGATGAATCGAGTCGCGTTACAAGGCGATTTTCAGGACGCGGGATGAGAGGAGAGGAGAGAGGCGAGATGAAACGTAAAACCGCCTGCGAAGATGCGCAGATGACGCCGAATGACGGGGCGTTCTCTCATTAGGCATGAAAACTCGCGGCTGAATTATAGCCCTTAATTTACACCGGACCAGGGTGTTGTTCCCCTGCAAGCTCTTGCAAGCCGACCGAGCGGATGAAAACTAGGCTAACGATGCAGACGCAGAAAGGAAGCCACTCGTCGCGGAGAGAAGTTAAAATCGATAAGTAAAACGCGCCATCACGTTGCCGCAGAATCAAAATGCAAAATGTTACCAAGATCTCCGGTTCAACGTGCTTTACGTGTACCCAACAATTTTACCAACTAGCTACAGAAAATATTCGAGATATTTGAAAAAAGAAGTAATATAATGTGTCCCAGCAGATTTTCCTGCGAAGTCGAGACCTCGGCGAGAAACGAGATCGCGAGCCGACAAACCGCGAGGTCGCCAGTTTCGCGCGTTTCACGTAACACCTGCAGCACCGGCAGCCTCTCTTTCTCCGCGTCGGCGAGAAAAGCTGGCGCGAGGTGTCATCATTACGCGAGGTCGTCGCTTTGACGCGCCTTGTCGCATCGAGCGCGACAAAAAGGCCGCGCAAAGAGAGTTTCGGGGAAAAACAGGCGCGTCCTTTTCAGCCGTCCGGTGTAGCTGGTGAATTAAGCGCCGGCACGCTTTCGCCGGCTGAAGGCGAAACGAGAAAGCGAGTGAAAAAAGAAGAAGAAGATAGAAAGGAGATAGAGAGAAAAAGGAGCGACGGCGACACAGTCGTGCCCGCGTTTGATCCGCGTAGCTCGGATTAAGCCGACGGAATTCACGCAGCGCGGGTAGGAGAACGCGAGAGCGAGCAACTCCCCTGAGCGTGGATGATATTACTTCAACAACCGACCGGCGGTCGCGTTCAAAGAAACGATTCGAAGCACGCCCGACACCTGAAAAGGATTCGCGTGCAATACCGTTCTCCTCGCTGTGCCGCGTTTTCTTGCCCATCCTCGTCGCGGCTCGTTGCACCCGCGCGAGTCAGCCCGACACGATAATTAGCTTACGAGCTAATTTCCCGCTGATTGTCGCAAATCATCGCCGAGTGTCGGGGTTTAAACGATGAAAGCCGTGTACGCGAGACAAAGAAAAAACGTCAAAGAGGATTCTGTCTCCTGTACGCGGCGCGAGCGGAGAGGCAGAGGGTGGAGACACGTTCAAAGCGCAAAGCTTCGCTTTTCGGCCGCGTTTGATGTCGAGCACTTGTGAAACGACCGACGGCAGCCGCTCGCGCGCCAACCGATGCTTCGCTTTAATTTGAACCTCGGATCGTTATTGGATGATAAAGCAAATACCGGCTCGTAACAAGACCGAATCGTATCAGCCGCCAAGTGAAAGAGTTATCGCGAGCGTGCTACCATCGCGATTCTCTCGTCCTATTTCCAGCCGCGGTGAAAAGAGAGGTGGAAAAGTGACAGTTCCAGTTTCCCGTGATACGAAGCGGGAACGTAAAAAGAACGAATCCAATGACGGCTTTTTTTTTCTCACTGTTAGCTTCGAAACATCCAAGAGTCCGTTAAATTCTCAATTACGACGCGCAGGTTGGCATCGGAGCTTTTCGAGGCTCCTCAAGTTCGTTCGCGAGTCACGATTTTCACGCTGCTCCAATCATCTCCCTTCTAAACTCTTCCTGCCTTTCCTTCTCTGTCGAGCAGCGCACAGAACGATGGGTACTGTTCCGCGCGCGAGTGCGAAGGGCGACACTTTCGCGTCGCGACGCATTGCGGTGTTCACGATGCGTGTCACGACGACTACGACGACGACGACGGCGATGACGGTTAGGAGAACGGCGCGGCGCCGCGACAGTGTCAGTTGTGGCACGCACACGGACGCCCACTTTCACCAAGTCCCTTATGTCTGCCCGTCTGTCTACCCGATTGTACGTATGTCTGCGGCGTGCACGCACGCGTTAAGGACGTCGAGATGCATGCCTCGATGAAGTCACCACCGGTGTTGCTGCACTTGCTCAACATAAGTGCGAATTGCAACACCACTCCCGCGTCCGCTCGTCACCGCCGCCCCTCGCCGTCGCCACGCTGCTACCACGACGCCGAGGGGGTGGTTGCGAGCCGAGTACCGTTGCGTGCATAACGTGCGGACGCGCATACTAATTACGGCGTTTCCATTTTGCACCATCCGCCGTGCCACTCGCTATCTGCCATCCATGGCCCCTCCGTTTCGTTTCCGACAGCTCTCCAGTGGTGTACAGTAATGGGGCAGCCGACTCTTTTCTCGTCGCTTGAAAGGAACGACCTCTGAACTCTGCTCTCCCGTAAGGGTACCAACAATTCCCTGCTGGACCGGCAGAAGTCGAATGCCAACGATATACACCTTTCTATCAAATTTATTATTGATTTAGATGCAGTTATGGAAAATCATTGTCAATTGATTCATTCCACTTGATTTATAAATATAACACTGTCGAATATTTCAACAACTACATTCCGTCGGTCTTACACGTGGTTAATTCCGAGGTACAATTTAAAATTCTGTATCTCGGTAGCTAGTATTTCGTACGCCGACACGAGAGAAACAGAGAGGAGAAAGACATCGGAACAGCCTCAGAAAGAAGAGAATCAGACGAATTCAGCGTCGCTTTTGTCGGTCTGCCTCGTCATTCGTATTCTGGTAATTAGTTCGTTTGCCTCTGCTAATTACGTTACTTTTTAATACCGTACAAGAGAGGAACGGCTGCGAGCTCATACGGGTCGTGTCGTAACGCGAGCGTGCACACGAACGCCATCCTTGCGCGCGAGGTTCATCTTCTTTTTTCGGGGATTCGAAAGCAACATCCGACGTGCCTCCTAATAGTCGCGACCCCTTTTTTCGAATGCGAGCGACGCGACTCGAAATTTCATCCTGTCGTGATTGCAAACACCGACCTGCCGACCACAAACGCGACGAGTTAGTGCTTCTAATTGTCGAACAGAATTCGTTCATGAATTCGCGCGAACATTATCACGCCCGCGTATTTATTCATTTTAATTTTTTATTGAGACGGTGTTCTTGAGAAAAAGTCAATTTCTAAATTTATCCTAACGAACTTGACAGGATTCGTGATATCATATTTTAATGTCTTCTCTACGGACTTTTCATAAACGACGGAAGATACGAATTAATGAAAAAAGTGGAAGCGTAATCGTTACGATTCGGTGAGTTTCGCTCCTATAGTGGGTGTTTATCTCTCGTCCTCTCAGGCCTGTAGCCCTCTCCGGTGGCTGCTCCAGCCTCCTCCAAGCTTGCAATTAGGGGGCGTCGGGACGGTACGCGACGCTACGTCGCCCTTTTGCCTGTTATTTAATTGGGATGTGCAATTGAATGACACTCGGTAACACCAAGTAACGGGAAAGAGTTGGCGTCGCTGCGGCTGCCACGCCTAACGACGTCATTGTGGATTCCCACTTTCGGGCCACTTCAACCTCTTTTCTCACCAACCACTCTCGATGATGGTTAACGCCTTACGAATCGACGTCGCCTCTGTTCTCAAAACAGGCAGAAATCCCGGGTTCATCGTTTAACGACTCTGTTTCTATTTTCACTCGCTGATAGAGGGGGACGCGTCGAACAAAAGGAGGGGAGGATTTTCCTCCCATTCGCGTTAATTCGCCGTGGCGACGAAACCGATAGCGTTACGAAACACCACGGGAGGATTCCCCGAAGCGATCTCGTGCGAACGCTCGAGATTCCCAAAACAGCTATTATAACGAACCCTGATCGCGCCACGGTCAATAAAACGAAACCTGACAGCGGATGATTGACAGCTGAAACGGCCCAAAGCCGAGCTTTATTGTCGCCCCGGGCGCAACGCCATCACGAATAGAAATAATTCTCGCCTAAGGACTTAAGGGATGATTCTCCCTCTCTCTCTCTCTCGCTCTTAATTCCTACAGTGCACCCCTGACATGGCCCTGCATCCGTGTAGATTCTTGCGGGAAAAAACTAAATCGTACCTGCCACCCCGTACTTGGCTACGAAAATAAACCCAGGTCCGATTTCCACTAGGTCAAACAAATAACCTAGATCGAAACGATCAATTCTCAAGTGCTTATTTTACTATCCGTGACTTTTTTTCTATCGCAAGTTAATCAATCAATGTTCGGTCACTCGAAGGGGAAGAAACCTTTTTAAATTCAGATATCTACTTACGCGACCATAACGGATCATTAACCAGATGTCAGGCCTAAAAACTCATTTCCATCGGTCCATCGTGGTTGAATCTCGGGTGAAAAAGCTGCGAGTCGCAGGGCTAAACTCGCCGAGACGCACTAACAAGGCGCAACCGGGCATCGGTGTTAGAACGAAGGAGAAGGTTCCTTAACGAGATCAGCTCCGTGAAAAGACGCGGTGATGCAGATTCGCGAGATATCCCGTAGGATTGCAAGGGAGACGGAGAATGAGCGAGGAAGAGAAGCAGTGAGCCTTTGACACTCTTCGAACAGGGGTGCACGGGGATGCGGAAGACGCGGTGATGAGACGTAGAAAAGAAGAAGACGAGCGGAGAAAAGTCGGAGAGCGTGGGGTAAGCAGGTCTGCATCTTGGCAGACTTCCTCGAGCTCATTACGCTGACAATAATTAACGTTGCTTAAAGTGTCGTTATGGAAATAACCGGAGAAGAGGCAGCGATGCAGACCTGTTAACGCGGCGGAGGGGGAGTGGAACAGACGACGCTGGAGGAATAATGAAGAGGACAGGTCGAAACGTAGAAAGAAGGAGACAAGAACGGGGTTAGGGAGGAGAGACGGATCCTTACGCTATCCAACGCATTCTGCGATGGAAAATGTTTCCATTGATACCCTGGTACCCGGTAGGCCCTCGTTCGTTGCCCGTTTGCGCTCAACCCCTCGCCCGTTACCCGGGGAATATAATTCAACGATCCTCCTCCGTGAAAGGCGAGCGGTGAAGCCGCGCGGGGCGAGAAGAAGGGAAGGCTTGCGTTGAATGCCCAATTATTATATCGTGAAATATCTGCTAGAAAATTGGATAATGCACTCTCTCCTCCTCCTCCGCGGGCAGGAGACGGACTCCTGGCTCTGGCTGGTACGTTGCGAACGGTGGAAGGGGTAGAAAAGTCGGGGGCCAAGAGGAAAAGAAACCGTCGACGGGGTAAAAAAGAGAGAAAGAGAGCCAAGGACCAGTCAGTCAGCCATGGGAAGAAGCCCCGGTGAACTGTGTGGGGGTGAGCGAAGATCTGGCTCACGCACGGTGTGCATAACGGCCTCTACGTGGGAAAGAAACGAAACCGCAGAAAACGCCAGTCAACGGCAGCCAGTATGCGGAAACCGCGGCGGAATGACACTCGTGCTCGCGCTAATTGGGCCCTCGAGGTGACGCCGCCGAGAGGGATGCTCTTCCACCCTCGGGACCATCCTCTCTCTCTCTCTCTCCTCTCCTCATGACCTGCTCCTTTCTCCGTCTCTCTCGCTCTAACGATATTCCTCGGGAAACTGTCCCTTTTTCTCCTCTCGCGACAGACGAGGCTTTTCGGGGGTTGAAAATGCCTGAAGGACGAGTCGAAAAGTGGGGAGCGACGGGGGAGGCGGTGGATGCACGGGGAAAAAGGCTGATTGGGGAGCGACGAATGAAAAGAAAAGAGAACGAGGACGACAGAAAGAGAGAGAAAGAGGACACGCGAGAGATCACATTAAATCTTACCGGGTGCACGCCTCTGCAGAGCACCTCTGCCGCACCCCTTTTCAGTCCTCTCTATTACTCTTTCTTTCCTTTTACTCCTCCACGCAAATCCACGTGCGATCCTGCGAGCGTTACCTCGGGAGGAGCGAAAGCGAATACAAACGAAGAATAGTGGATAAATAGACGCGTTAGGGTTCTTCGCGTAAAAAGAAATCCACAAAGACAAACGTCTTCGGCGCAGGTAACGTTTTTGTTAAACTGATTAAAGATAACGAATTTCGTATTGCCAACTATGTACCTATAATTCCATGTTTTTACTTTTACTTTTCTATAGTTCTATGATTTTCCGATATTTTCATATTTCAGTTGACGAGATGAACAATTATAAAAAGCGATGAAACATTTTTTAACCATATAAGCATAAAACAATTGCAATACCATATTGCATGTAACAGAGAAACAGTAGAATCATTATGATATCACTCACCAAGCAGCAGTAGTAGAAAATCTCCTTTCTATGATCCACGTAGTTTATCTGAAACAATGTATAGTACATCAATAAAATGTAATATATAATAAAATATAATAATTCTCAATTGTTAGATTCCTTACTTTGCTCAGCCATCGAAATTTTTTATAAACATGAATCTTTAACAATTCTTAATACGTACGTTCAGTATTTTGAAAATATAATTATAATAATGTTGAACGTAATAATAACTCACTAGGATATACATATGTATATGGATACTTCATTAGAGAAGTTATATACATATATATCTATATATTAATAATATATTAAAATATGATAAGGAAGCGCCATTGAAGTTTGATAACGAAACAGGCTGAGGCGAACAGAAGGGGTGAAACTGAACGATTACAGAAAGGAAGGAATTACCCGAAGAAGACATATTTATATTCGAACAGGCTTTCTGCCCATACACGTACATATTTTATTGCGATATTCATAACGTTTACAAAGACGCTTCGCGAAACTGCCTCGTTAAATATTTTACGGTGCGATCGACCCCGCCCTACCGCGTATCCGCAATGCACGAACCACTGGAGTGAATCGGATTCAATGGGGACTTCTATAGATGCGTGAATCTCCGACGAAAAGTGATGAAAAGACGGAGTAAATCGCGATCTGTGCCCTCAAGAAATACGGATAATCGACCGTAGAGCGGTCTGTCTCTATTTGATGCCATTTCACGTTCTCCAAGTAGTAGATAAATACTGAACGGTCTTCTAATTGTCGCAATTTCGCATGGTGCTTTCTCTACGAGACTAATTTTATTTACTTATATTTTTGTTCTATATACAATGTGAAAACAAATCATAAAATGTTTCACCTATTACTATATACTATTCTGTTAGTTCATGCAAATAATAATCTTCCTTTTTTCACAAGTGATCGCTATTTGCCAAAAGGAAGAACCATAAAAGTGCGAGAAATAGGTAGAAAGTGTGCCCCTACAGATTCAAGTTTCCAAAATAAAGTTTCACCATTCGCGAGCGAAGGGGAGTTTTATTGCTCTGTCATGAGGATATGTCGTAGCACCGCAAAAGATAGTTTTAATGTTTCTCGTCACGCCTTCCAAAATTTCTGCAGTTGATTTTCGAAGTTTCAAAAAATGTCAAATTCTAACCCGCCAATTCAAACCCCGTTATGATTTTTTCCTTTGCTCGACGACTTACAGAAAACTTTCTAATTTCCATATAGGAAACTCACATCAATTCTTTCGAAAGTTTCGTAACTCTAAATGTAACGTTGTCATTTTGTTTCAAAGATAACTACTTTATAAACACGAGACTGAATCATATTGTAGATACGAAAATAATATTTAAACACGAAGGAACAACTGAAAATATCCGCGTGACTTGAATTCCTCTCTCACGCATCAAACTTAGCTCCATGGAACTGCTGTAGATTCTAGTGTAGATCGTGGACTCTCAAGAGAACGAGAGAAAGGGAAGTAGTGAGTAAAAAGTAAAAGCAGATCGACGATGTCGTCGACGACGACGACGAACCTCGGTCCTTTTCATCGGTACGAAGCTTGATACTTCGAGAGAGATTCACCGTGGGCAGAGTAGAGAGAGCTAGAAGGAGCCTGAAGAAGGAAGGAGCTCGGAGCGAGAGGAGGTGCTCGCTAGTCGGGCTGGCCCTCGACCTCGATTTTCAAAACGATCCTAACTGCGTGTCGAGACAAGAGAACGCGGCGGTGGGGGTGGCGGTTGCCGCATTCATTCGACCGTTTCGGGGGTAGTACACCGCCGCCGAAATAAATGACCAAGCATCGGGGGCCGGGTATTCATAGACCCGGTACTGGCGCACTGCTTTGCTCTAGTGCCTTTTGGAATTTCGATTGAGGAGAAACCCGCGCTCGAGCAACAGAGACGGGGTCTAGCCGGGGCCGAATGGAGCGACAAGAAAGTCGAGAGAGCGAGGCCACGGAGAAAGAGAGGCGAAATGGATGAAGGCTGAGGCTGAACGCGAACAGGCCGACGGATGGATCGGTGTACTTCTGAGGAGGGAAGGGACCAGTGGGTGGAGGAGGCGGCGCGAGGCTTCTTTCACGTCAGGATAGTGAGCGATCGACCAAATCGCAGGTGAGTGGCTGCGACCGCGTACAATTTATTTATATAAACGCCGAGTCACCGGTTATTAATGAGAACTGCCGCCTATTTCTGTCAACTGAGACTGACAAGTTCCATCGCGCCGCGCTGTCCTTCCCGGTGACGTCGCGTCACGTCGTCGTCGTCGTCGTCGTCGTCCCGCGTCTTAGAAGCTGGTCACCCGACTATCGATTGACGGATATTCTAATTCGGAAATAAGTTATCTCGAAAGAATCATTTTTCCTTTTTAATAAACGTACATTTCTAAAATATATACTTTTCACCCTCGGTTTTAAAATTAAAATAAAAATACTAAAAATAATCGTCATTAAATCAGTAAAAACTTTGTTCACTGAAGACAGACAAGAAATATGATCAGAATGTGCAGCAAAAGTAGCTGTGCATCGCAGCAGTAACGATTATATTCACCGATACGATGAAGGATATATCTCGTTTCATCGAGCCGTCATCAATCCTAGTCGCGTGTCAACCCCTTCACGGTGGGTGCTTCTAATCGCTCGGGAATCGACAAAATGACGGGATACAGGAACAGGAGTAAATCTAGCTTGGAAAATTCGTTCTGCCGCCTGCGCACTATCCTTATTCCCTTCTGCGTAGCCGCTTTAGTGCTCAGTAGTTCGGGTCCTCTTTGGAAGAGGTGGAACACCTGCACCTGGCCGCATTCTCGCCATTGACGAGTTAAAATATGAAGGTCCCTCGGGATGTACCGACACCGAGCCACCTGGACCTCGCCACCGTCATCAATGAGCAAACTCTCGACGGGAGAGTAAAAGAGGGGGTCCCGTTCTCCAGGTTTCCTTTTTTCTGAAAGCGAGTCAACCGGCTAATGTGTCCCTCGGGGCATCACGAGAAATTTTTGGCAAAAACAAGGCGTGGAGGCCTTTTCCCATTAATCAATTCATCGATACGACAAGTCTCACAAATTCTCGTGCATTGCACAACGTTGAATCGGTCCACGTGATATTCTAATGCGTCTCCGGCTCGTTTCATTCACCACGAACATCCCGACGGAGATCTGAGAAATGTAGCGAACTTTCTCGCAGGCTGCTCGTCCGCAGAAAGATGACACGGAAAAATTTTTGCTGCATAATATCCGAAATCGATTACCTTAAGGATGTACTGGCTACACAGTCAATCCGAAAAGTTTATGTACCTTAGAAAAACGCAGTTTCTATAATTAAAAAGAAATCAGACGTCGGAAGAACAATGCTAATAATAAATAGCTACGTGTNTAATTTTTCAAAAAGCCCATGAATTGATGTAAAATTTTGCATGTATCTTTTTAATATTAATAGAAATCTATAGTAACAAATTCAACATGGTAGCATTGTTTAAGTCATAGCCTATACATCCTTAATGATAACAGTGTAAATGTATTCTTACAGTCCAAGCATAAAAGAATCAGCACCTGCTAATTTCGCGTTCAAAATTACGTCATCATATTATATGATATATGTATATAATATTTTGTACAAGGATATAATAAACTAAAGTACATATCAATCGATGTTGACTTAGTGACGTATCCCATAATTTTCCAAATCCTTTTTACCGATTTTTTCCATCGCGAGTCATCAATAAAATTAATCCCGGCTTTGCGGCGGCTTACCGATCGTTAAAGTCTCTGCTGTGCAATTTTATTTATTTTTAAACCGCTACGCATCATTGCTCGAGGGGGTGGTTCCGGCGACCATAGCCGTCGCGTCGTCGGGGCGAACTTTCAAAAGAAGCTGGGGGCTGTACTGTACCATAGAAGAGAAAGAGAGAGGCGGCTAAGAACCAGGTGTCACTCTACGACTGTACAAAGAAATGATGGATGTCTAGCACAGCTACCCTCGTAACGTGTCACGACCTCACCTCAGGTGTCACTTTGGGTCTACGCCTCGTTATCTTTTCGATGGGGAGAGACTAAAAACTAATTTTTTTTCATTTGTGTAGCTGACGTAACTCCCATTTCTGAATCCGAATTTTTGACACAATTAAAATGCTCTTAATATGTATTTGAGAGAATTATATGAAATCGAAGACGAGTCAGGAAACACATACTATTCGTTATCTGTTTAAAAATTATTTCTACCACGACTTTCCTCTATTTTTTCTGCGGATACCAAGAACTTTAGAGAGGCTATCAAGTAAAGTTTCCGGGCAAATGGTGCAAACTGTGAAAACGAAACGCTTCTCCTCGCGTAATTCCTTTCAATTTCACGGTCTTTCCTCGAATCGTTGTAATCGACCGGAACGAATGACCATTCGATGGCTATTTCGGGGGTGCTGCAAGAAAGACCATTCAAAAATTCCTCGAAAATATAACATTTTCCAAGAGGCTCTATTATAACTGAGCATTTAACGCAAGTATGCAAGTTTCGTTGGTCGGGCGTCCCGCTGCAGGGGGTTGCAAAGTGTGAAAAGTTCTACCACGATTTTCTACTAGTTTACGTTTCATCCCTTTACACAAAGGAAACTAGTTTCTTTTACCGAAATGTCGACAAATTAAAAATTACTTTAAAGTTGACACAAGAAAGAAAAAAATATTTTGATTTGGAACAAATCTAAATAATTCTAAAACTTCTTTTCACGAATACATGTGCTCAAACAAACGTACAAGTTCTTTAGATTTCAGAGACGAGATGTTATTCTAAATCCCAAGGAAGCGTCGATCCCCGTAAGGACAACTGTCCAGAAAGTAGCACCTGGATGCATCTTAGAGTCACTTAAATCGTAGGTGGCGTGAAAATTGAATGGCCGAGGTCTGATCGTCGCGATGCGATGAAAGAACCGTCCTCTCTGTTGCGGTGCGGGCATAGCGAGAAGTCGTGGAAAGTCCTGCGCGTGTTTCCTAGCACCTGGTGAATCGAGAACTCGTCTCAAAGTCGGATCTCGGCATTATTCTCCCGAACCGCACCTTCCTTTCACCTTTGTGCGGCCACGCGACCATCGAAATAAAAGAAGGATCAAGTCGCGTTTAATTTATCCTTCAAGTCCCTACCCTAAGCAATAACACTTAAGCTATGGTCACAGTTCGAGGACAGAATATTATATCTACGTTCCCTTGGGGAAACTAGACCCTTAGAGAAGTGAATATGCAAACCGAAAGAAGTTTCGCAAAAATATGCATACATCGTCGTGACGTATCTACGTTGGTGAATGCGAATCACGGTGAAAATGGATCGCACCTAGCTGACACGTGAAATGAACGTTTCGAGAAAAGCAAAGGAGGTGGTCGAAGCACGTCAGAGGAGACCGATCCGAAGGAAGTGTCCGTCACTCGCGCGGGGGAGGTGGGTTTCTTTCCCTCGCGCAACCCAGTAGCTTCTTTTTCGTTGGGGTAGGTCCTGTCGGGGGCATCTCATTTCCTTTAGAGTTGACCGACACGGTGAAGGGACAGTTCTACAATGACAATACGCCCTCCACCCCCCATCCCTGTCCACCCCCGCTGCTTCAGCATCATCCATTGAGTCCGAGCTGACAATGGACCGTTGGTCCACCGCGCGGAGTAAAGCTAAACCGTGAAAGAGCGACGAGGATAGATAGGATACCAGTGGTTTCTGGTATATATCTGAAAATACCATTCATACACGAAGGCTAAAGTCACCATTCAGAAACGACAGTCCCAAAAACGAGCTCACGGTGTAAGTACGATAGACTCCGTCGCATTTTTGTCACGCGCCAGTCGACTTTATCCCTTGGATTGGATATTCTTCGCGGCGAACCACTCTCTCGATTCTCGTGTCAACGATTCACGATGATTTTCTGTTAACTGAAACACAGAACCGACTATTTCTCGTGACACCTTCACCTCCTCAAGGTGGCATAAGTCCCAATCAATTATTGTAAAAACAGTAATCGTATGTAATTCACGATTTAAATGAGGAGAAACAGTGGTCCACTATATGTTGTCGAAGTCTAGTTTAAAACTAGGGGATAAAGACGGGTAACAGGTAAAGGGGGTGAATGAGAGTGACCTTGACAAAACATCGCGGCCACGGAGCGAAGCCGTTGAGCCGCGAGAACAAAGAGATTCTGTCGTCCTTTGTCAGACGAGGTCCCTATCTCTGTCTCTTCACTGCTTTCTCTGTCTCTGCCGACTTTTATCTCCGCTCCTTTCTCTTTCACTTACTTTTATCTATTTCTATTCGCTCCTACTCTTGTTATTACGACACCGTTTTCACCGTTCCTCGCGTCGCCACTTCACTGGCTACTCTCAACCAACGTAAACACCTTCCCTCGCATTTGAAAAGTATTCAGTCAAATACAGATGCAAGAAATTATACGTAACTTATACAAATATAATTAATAACTCAGTACGTAAGATATTTTTAATTATTTTTTTCAAATTAATGAATATAAAGTTAATTAAAGAAAAATCACCAAATGACCCTTTCATGCCACCGGTCTTATTTCGTAACGTATTTGATGACTACACGTGCAACCCATTCCTTCCTATGTCGAAATTTCATGCAGGAATTTTCTGTAAGTCGTCGAAAACGGAAAATTTGGAAATTCATAACCACTAATAAGAAATAAAGGAAACTCGCGCCAGACTGTCGATACCAGAGATCTAACGTTTGTGTAACGGCACGACGGGAAGGAAATCACGGGAAAGGGGAGTTCGAATAGGGAGAACATCGGAACAAGTTGGGAAAACACTTAGCCACACAACTAATGCTTTTATCGCGACCCTTGATTTCGGGCTTGGCCGATTTTCGGCACAAATCAAGGCATTTGTCCCCGGGACGACGGTAAATATGTTTTCGGTGTCCCCTGCGTGAAATAATGCGTACAAGGGCCCACGCTTATGAACTCGTGACAATATGCGGCATCGAATCAGACTCGAAGGGTGGGAAATAGACCAAACGGCATAAAAATTCTATTTTTATTCATGTCTAGCATTTTTGAAGAAAGAGTATCAATTTGTCTCGCTGTATCGCAGAAAATTATGCAAAACGTTCTGTAAAATGTTATCAGGAAATATTCCATTTACAGATAAAATAGACAGATGTTCTTTCCATTTTTATGTAAGAAATGTCTACCGAAAACCAATAGAAGATACGATTTAAATAATCACTGCCTGAAACATTTGAGCGTTCTGGTTCTTCCACGAAGAACATTCAAATCTCCTAGTCTTGCTTAAATCAAGTTGTCCACGGGAGAATCAAATTACCTTCGCCGGATTGCACATCGGCACATCGCCGAGACCTCGTCGGATATAAAATGCCCGGGATGCATACGCGTTCCAATCCCGCCGGTTCACGGCTTGACCGTGAGTACCGCGGCGGCAGCACCTACCACTCTGAGAGGCAAACAACCCCTGAGCATTAGGCACACGGGGGGTGGAGTAGCCCGTAGGCAGAGAAGGAGAAAAGAGGAGGAGGCACTCCATCGCAGTCCGTCGCCTCATCTAGAGGGTGGGAGTAGCCGGCGGGGTGGTTTTGTCTTCCCTCCCTTGACCCGACTACTGCCTTTAACGCGCCTGCGCCGGTGAAACCACCCCCGCGGAGGGTCTATCACAGGCTTTCGCCTCTCCTCCCGCCGCCGGCATACGTCCACCCACCCCTGCGCCGCGTGTCCTCTCGCGCGCCACCCCTCTATTGATTTTGTTACAAACCGGCACCGACTCCCGACTCACCCTCGCCAAGTCTCGCGGACTCCGTTGAAACGATACGCGCCAAAGCGTGTATGTACGTCTCCATACGACCGTGTTTATTGTTTATTTGTGAACGTCCGCCTAATGTGTGCAACTCTTAGGCGCATCTGCATTTCCGCGGTCGACGAGGGAATCCTGCCTCTTGACTAACCGCGCGATGCTGCTTTCGAAATATCCAAGCTAAAAACTCGTATCGCTTATTGATTCTATTCCGATGACAGTGGAAACGATGGAAGAAATAAACTTCGCAATTCGAAAATCATTTCGTCGAAAAATTCATGATCGAAATTAAATCCATCTAGACTGATCCGAAAATCCCTTGGTCATTGGGAATTTATGTTTCTCTCTCAAACAAATTAGAGTTCATTGCGTGTTTAAACACGCGTAAAACATTGCGCGGGCAGTAAAAGTAAGCGTTGTAAAAAAAAAACAATACGTAATATATTTCTCGCTCTTCCGCGACAATTAGTTTTTTTTTCTTCACTCTGACCGTTCGTATCTACATACACGTACGCGTAAGTAGGCAACATTCGGGCAGCCACTCGGTGGTCCCCAACTGGTTCAAGTACCACGTGCTCTCTCGTGGTCGCCCTTGCGCTCACGTCCGACCAAGAAGAAGTACTCGAGAGCATTTGCGGTGGATTTGACGGTGCTTCTCGCCACGGGAGCCCTACTTCTGGCCGCGCGCCGGTAACCATGGGGTTCTCTCTGCTTGTTCGCTCCCGCCCTCCTTCCATCCGCGCTCACCCTCTTCCTCTATCTCCCTGCTTCGTCGATCCTACGCTTTTTCTCGTTTACTTTCGAGAGGCTCCATATGATACCCCGTGATAATCCCCCGCCTATCGGCTGGGGAGTCTCTCTCTTTCTCCCCGTGGATTAAAAGGGTGCCTTTTCCCGGGGTTGCGCCAGATTTACATTTTTTTCCCGCTCCAGCCTTGTCGCCAACGGTGCTGCTGACTCCCGAATCATTTGAACGTCATCCGCGGAATATCTCGCGGAAAATGCCGAATGAGCTAAAACGCGAAAAATTTAAAGTCCTCGACTTTCCCGAAATAATACGATTCCCCGAACTCGAGTAAGGGAAACGAAGGAAACGTGATGCGCTTGCGAGACAACGACGAAGCCGAGTCGACGTAGACGGGAAGGAAAAAACGACGATATTTATCAAGGAGGTAACAGGCTGGCGGGGTGAAATATTCAGATCGACATCTGGTGGCTTCGTTTGTGCAAACGAAGCCGGCTTGGTCCGTTAAGCCGGCTCCCGCGTAAGTCAGGCGTGCGGAGATTCAAGAGCCTTGTTTCGTGGGATTGCCGGATCTCCCGGCGATATATTGCGCGGCACCGACGGGGCTATATACACGATCCAATTTGCGACATCTTCACCACGTCTACGGGGTGTCCGGTACAAAGCCCGTCACGGTCACAAAGAGGATCCAACGGGCCGGGCAACGAACTCGGTTCAAGACGTCTCGTTGCCCTCCGATGAAGATGCAAAAATTAATATCCATCGGGGACAAACGTATCGAGCATTAACGAAAGCCCGTTTTCATGTCGATGCCACTTCCAGCACAGTAACATCAACAGGATAAGTTGTAAACTTTTACTAGTCTTTAAAGCCCCAGCCGAAAGAACATAAAGAAGAGTATNCGCCTAATGTGTGCAACTCTTAGGCGCATCTGCATTTCCGCGGTCGACGAGGGAATCCTGCCTCTTGACTAACCGCGCGATGCTGCTTTCGAAATATCCAAGCTAAAAACTCGTATCGCTTATTGATTCTATTCCGATGACAGTGGAAACGATGGAAGAAATAAACTTCGCAATTCGAAAATCATTTCGTCGAAAAATTCATGATCGAAATTAAATCCATCTAGACTGATCCGAAAATCCCTTGGTCATTGGGAATTTATGTTTCTCTCTCAAACAAATTAGAGTTCATTGCGTGTTTAAACACGCGTAAAACATTGCGCGGGCAGTAAAAGTAAGCGTTGTAAAAAAAAAACAATACGTAATATATTTCTCGCTCTTCCGCGACAATTAGTTTTTTTTTCTTCACTCTGACCGTTCGTATCTACATACACGTACGCGTAAGTAGGCAACATTCGGGCAGCCACTCGGTGGTCCCCAACTGGTTCAAGTACCACGTGCTCTCTCGTGGTCGCCCTTGCGCTCACGTCCGACCAAGAAGAAGTACTCGAGAGCATTTGCGGTGGATTTGACGGTGCTTCTCGCCACGGGAGCCCTACTTCTGGCCGCGCGCCGGTAACCATGGGGTTCTCTCTGCTTGTTCGCTCCCGCCCTCCTTCCATCCGCGCTCACCCTCTTCCTCTATCTCCCTGCTTCGTCGATCCTACGCTTTTTCTCGTTTACTTTCGAGAGGCTCCATATGATACCCCGTGATAATCCCCCGCCTATCGGCTGGGGAGTCTCTCTCTTTCTCCCCGTGGATTAAAAGGGTGCCTTTTCCCGGGGTTGCGCCAGATTTACATTTTTTTCCCGCTCCAGCCTTGTCGCCAACGGTGCTGCTGACTCCCGAATCATTTGAACGTCATCCGCGGAATATCTCGCGGAAAATGCCGAATGAGCTAAAACGCGAAAAATTTAAAGTCCTCGACTTTCCCGAAATAATACGATTCCCCGAACTCGAGTAAGGGAAACGAAGGAAACGTGATGCGCTTGCGAGACAACGACGAAGCCGAGTCGACGTAGACGGGAAGGAAAAAACGACGATATTTATCAAGGAGGTAACAGGCTGGCGGGGTGAAATATTCAGATCGACATCTGGTGGCTTCGTTTGTGCAAACGAAGCCGGCTTGGTCCGTTAAGCCGGCTCCCGCGTAAGTCAGGCGTGCGGAGATTCAAGAGCCTTGTTTCGTGGGATTGCCGGATCTCCCGGCGATATATTGCGCGGCACCGACGGGGCTATATACACGATCCAATTTGCGACATCTTCACCACGTCTACGGGGTGTCCGGTACAAAGCCCGTCACGGTCACAAAGAGGATCCAACGGGCCGGGCAACGAACTCGGTTCAAGACGTCTCGTTGCCCTCCGATGAAGATGCAAAAATTAATATCCATCGGGGACAAACGTATCGAGCATTAACGAAAGCCCGTTTTCATGTCGATGCCACTTCCAGCACAGTAACATTAACAGGATGAGTTGTAAACTTCGCCGTTTTTACTAATCTTTAAAGCCCCAGTCGAAAGAACATAAAGAAGAGTATTCGCGAGATGCCGGAATTTCAAGTCCAAGGCAACTACTGGTCACTGGCTGGACCATCGTTTCATAAAAAAGAATCAACCAAAGTAGTAGATCAGGCTAACAATGCTCGGTTTTTTCCGCAGCAATGAAACGATCGCGAGATCACCGAGAGAGAGAGAGAGCTCGTCGGGCAAAGTGGGTTAATAAAGCGATATTAAAGCCACGGGGGGTACACCGTGCCGGTGAATCCCCAGTGTCCACTCTGGCATGAACTCGGAGCTGCGGAATTACGTGCTCGTCCCAACGCCCTACGATCCACCGCGCCGCGCCGTTTCATTATCGTTGGGCTATCTCTGGCAACCAACTCTCCCGTCCGATCTAATGTCCGCGCAGACAGTCGTGACCATCGGGTAAACTTTACAAACACAAACGCCTAGACTCGCCATTATCCTGTAATCCCGGTGTTTTACATGTTATGAGGACGTGTCGGTTAGTCTGCTACCTGCGACCTTCAATCTTACGTTATTACACGGTTATCGTGGGTCCATATAGGCATGGCTAACAGCCACCGGCAAAGGCGGCGCATGATTTTACATAAATTTCATCAGTGAAACGCCTCGCGGCCAGTCGACGGTATTCACCAACACGAAACAGTCCGAATTCAGACTATTCGTAAAAAATGAAATGCGATGATAAAGAGACAGCGATTAATAAAAGAGGAAATCAGGACACGCGGCTGTGGCGTGCGATTTTCACGTGTGTTTTGACAACTAACCCCGCCCACGCGTGTTCTCACGCAGCGGCTCGTGCGTGCACGGCAACTCGCTATTAAGTGCATTAGCACGCTTTTAATGCCGGCCAGATCGTATTTATGGGGTTCTGCGCACGGTCACGGGGGTCTATGCTCGCGTGCACAGTGGGTGTGTCTGGTTTCATTCTTCACGCATATCGGACACGTGGCCGCGGCACGAGGTTCGTAGACGTCGAACGGTTCTCTTTCTTTTCCGCCTCTTTTTCATCCCCTGATTGGCACTTTAAAGCCGAACGACGGGCACGATTGCGACGACGCGTCGCATCGCGGAGAAAATGAACGCAGAATAGCCATCCGTGTCGAAATCCCTGTCGGCTAGCGTGCGATGCGCGTCCGCCAGCGTGCAGGGTAAACTGACTACGGTTCCGACGCAACGTACTCCACCGTGACAACTCTTCGAAGAGAATCAGACGTGAGCATCTGACGCTTCGTACGGATTTCCTTTCTCTTAACAAGACCGTGCACTAGTTACGATTTTTACGTTTCTTCCCATTTTACTCTCTCCGTTCTAATGTTTTTCGATCTTGCATCACGGTCAATTAATAGGAGTCATTTATAAGGGCAAACCGGAGAATCTGGGAATCCACAATCCACCGGAGAGCAATAAATCTCAAGTCGCCGAGCGGAATGGAAACGGAACCCCTCTTGTAAGCTGGTTGTATTGTAGCTATTACCGAGCCATGCATCACTAGGTAACAACCACACGGTTCACTATCTTCGTCCTGCTCCTTCTCCCTCTGGCTAGATCTCTGTCCTCCCTTTTTGCACCCCTCCCCGCGTTTTCTCTCGTTCCGTTTCCCGGAGGAGAGCAAAGGACGCGACGCAGAGAAACGGGACGTCTGGGAAGTTTCGCAGCTGATATCGTGCATGGACCACCCAGGTGTGCCCCGCGTACCTTACCTATCGTGGAAACGAACATTGGGGTGTTCCAACATTAAAAGAAATATTAAACCGCGCAGGAACGGTGTTGCGTGAGCAGAGTGGACCGAACCAGGTCGTTGATGAGGGGATCGCGACATTAATGGACGTTTACTGGATCGACGTGACTCATGCTCATCATCGTCTTACAATATTGCACGAAGAATATCCTACGTTTTTTCAACGTTTCCACTTTCTCTGAACGACTTAGAAATTACAATGCGGTGAAAACAGAGGTATATAATGGCGATAGTCGATAATAAATTGGAAGGAAAACAAACGCAGAAATCATCGTATGTAAAACAGAAGATCGCGTGCGAGAAGAAACAAGAAGATAAGGAGGATAGTAACGAAAAACCGGAAGGGAATCTACGTCCACCGGTATAGTCTCTCATCGGACGACCGTCGGTTGGAAGAACAGAACACAGGTTAGCTGGCTACGGGTGGTTGGAGGGAGGGTGATTGTTGAGGGGTGGTTAGCGCGGGATGGTTGACGAGGGTGGTACCTGCTTCCTCCTCGCGCCCTCACCGGGCGCTATAGTAACAATACGGGGAAACATAGGGAAATCAATATGGCTTCCGTTACCCTCTTCCCTCCCGTCTCTCCCTATCTTGCGTCCTCTCGCTTTCCCTAGTCCGCTCAGTCTTTGACTCTCTCTACTCTACTACCGCTTCCTCGCGCAGTTCCTCTCCTTCCAGCACCTTTCAACCCTCTTTCCGTCTCTTTCCCGATCGCGCTCCCGCGCTCAGTGCGGACGGGTGAACCCATTATGAGGGGGTGTTACTCCGGGCCAATCCCCAACCATCCGGAGAGAGAAACTGGAGAGACGTGAATCCAAGAAGGGCGCATGTGCGTTGCTAGGGCCGTCGGATGGATCGCGTAGTTCCGCACGCGAATCGGACACCCGATATACGTGGTCAGGCCGGTTCGTAAGAAAGCACGCCATTATGTACAAGCAAAAAACAATCCAGCGTTAGGCCGACGTACGTATGCAGAAATATACGGATCACGATAGACCCGAGATATTACAACTACCTAAATACCGTCTAATTAAATTAATATTTTAAAACAATACCTAATTCATAAGTTCGTCGCAAGGAATCAGTAGTTTTATGTACATAAAGCATAAACAATTTTCTATCTGCGGGATCTACTCCTAAATAGGAGCTGCAAATAGGTAGAATTTCATGTTTACAGCGCATTGGATACTTTAACGATGGAAACCGAGAAATACGGACGCAATGGCAAAGATCGATACGGCATAGGAATGTAATGCTAGTATATTGCAATGTAATTGCATTACAATTGCATCCAGTCTAGGGCTTGTATAGCAAATCCCGATAACTGACTTGCCCTATTTTAAATCCTTATGATAAATGTACTGATTATGCTTAGCTAACCGAATGTACTAAGCAACGACAAAAATATTACACGGTCAAGTAAAAAATGTAGTCACTTCATGCTACTACAGTAAGAGAATTCTTACAAGTATCTGGAATACGGACAATGATTTTGTCCGTTCTTTTAACACCGAACAAGGTCACTGAAGGGAAACAACACTTCCATGGATTCTAGAAGCTCGTTTTATTTAGAATAAAACACGGCTTGAGAAGCTCACATGTGCAACTGCCGCATTTATCATGCACGCAGCGTTTCATACCTGAGTAGCTCCGGACTACGTGTACACATTGTATAAACCGCTCTTATATAGTGATCAAAGCTGTTTGTGACCACTAGCGAGAAACCTTATAAAAGGTAGAATAGACAGATAAATGTCTCTCGCAAATAACTAAATATAGAAATAATGCAAATAAATCCTGGTAACGGAAAATATAACAAATTGGATTTATAACTTCATCTATTGTTTAAAAAAATTGAAAATAGTAGCAGGTATTCTGGACTTCGATCTCCATGTCCACCTAACGACTGATAGATGCAACGAAAAGAGCTCACTAATAGGTCGGTATACGCAGATCTGCATTACCATCACATGCAAGAATCAAATTCTGAAATTGCAAGCTATAAAGTAATGCAAATTTAAATCTTGGATTCTTAAAATCACAAATCTACTTTTATGTGATTTAAGTTTAACAATTTAATAATCGTGAAATCGAATTTGAATTCTTTCCGCTTCTCTTACTCTTTCTGGCCGGTATTCAAAGTTACTTATTTTTAAGATCGCCTTAAACATTTGCTTAAATCTCTGTTTCTTGTACACAACAAGGGAAATATGGGGATAAATACTTAGGCGATCTTAAAAATAAGTAACTCTGAATACCAGCCTCTGATTCAAAAGCAACAGTCGGTAATGGAAGTGTTCTACCATAACATCCCTCGCCAAGCGAGAGAGATGGTAGGTAACTTGTTACCGACGATAGCATGCGTTTGCCGATAAGATAGGTACCCTTTCACCTTTGCACCCCTTAAATATTGTCTCTAACATTAAACTGCCGACTCAAGCTTGCCTTCGGCATGCTGGCGCATTCCTTGATGAAAAATTCATTTACAAAAATAAAGAAATAAGAAAACAAAATCTCTCATGATTAAATAAACAGGATGAACATTACGAAACAAAGGCAAATATTTAACATGAAAGCGAAATTTGGAACAATACTTCTATAAATCATATAAATTAATACCTGTAATTTCGTAGAAAGTGGAATTAAATTGGTAATACGTTATATTGCATTATTACTTGTCACGATCTTGCTACTCAGTCACAATAGTGATTCAAAGTCAAAATGGTCATGTTTACATGATTCAAATATACACACGTATTACATAGAACACACATATACATTTAAACGAAGAATAATACGTTATAGTAAAAAAAAGAGTCTACCAGACTTTCGAGTAGTTGTCAGTTGACGTCGTAACAGACTCCATCGTCTGAACAATTATTAGAATCTGAGAGAAATCAGCGAGGAGATTCGTATATCATTAACAGCCAGAAAGAACAATTCAAGTTTGCGTGCTAGAAGAATTTCGAAAGGAATCGGATCAAAGAAAAAAGTGAAAAATGGCACTAACGATAGCTCTTCCTTTATCCGGCCTCGAGCCTGAACATTTCGCTTCCATGGGAGCCAGACTGTTGTACGAACAGGGTCTGAGAACTTTGGCTGGTTACGCACCGATCTCACCGAGCACCGCGAGCGAATCGAGTGGAATCTGTAGCTTTACTCCCTCGACAGATTCATTGACACCGGAACAAACGCCGACTTCGTCCAGGCCAGAGACACCCGACGAATCAGCCAGAAAACCAGACGAGGTATGCGATTCGATAGCAACGTGCAAAACCTAAGAATACGTCTGGATTTACGTATGGTTTCAGCCACCTCTCCGAATCTATTACAAACAACGAGATATTTTAAATTTGGGTGCGAACATCAGAGAACCCTTCTGGCAGATGAGAGTCCCGACAATGCCTCGCTACGATTACAAAAGCTTTATGGAGAACAGATCGGTCTATTTTCGTTTAGGTGAATACGGTCTGACGGAGGACTACCCAACGGTAAGCGTATACCCTTTCTATTTACCGAAAACGATCAAAGTACATTCTATAATGTCACATTTAATACCAACAATTTTACGTATTACATCAAACGATACACCTACATTGAATTATACTACACGACAGATAAACGTTTTTGCGAGTAACGACGGTCTAACCGATTTGTTACTTATTCTCGAAGCCTCGACTATTCCTACAGACATACATATGTAAATACTATACTATTCCGATGCGCGAAATTATTCTAAGTAATTTGGAGTCTCCTTTAACAGTCTCTTGCTATAATTACGCTTAATTCCTCTTCCATCCTCGTCCTACCTTCAAGAAACGCGTCAAAGGAAATGTCTTCGAAGGTGTTTCCGTTCGAATCACTCGCTACCACGTGGAATACTTCCTTCCTTATCCGGCCCGCCACTTTCTGTTCGTGCTTCTACGTTATCCCTTGTAAAGTTCGCGTCTAATTTCCCTGGACTCGTCCTCGTATTCGTCATTGCTTGAATTTGGTAAAAAGCAGGCAAACAAACGATCAAACCAATGGTCCAGTACCTTAAGGGAGATCTTCGCCAGTACTGACTGTACGGAAACTGCGCTATCTTTGCGCTAACCACGGAGATTTTGCTGAGTATAGGTTGTGATTGAAAATGTTCCAAAAATGAGAACGGTTTTATTTCTCTGATGCCCTAAGAACGAACGCACGGGTGATATTTAGCAATTCAACAGAATGATAAAATTGAATTTGTCTGCAACGTACTTTTGGAAATTTACTTCTGAGGTCTGGCATCCGGACGTCCTTGATTATATTATGAACTCGACGGTAACGTTCCGTTTTTAAAAAGTTTTGCATCGTGAATTTCTTCCGTTACAGCGTATCACAAATGTAAGAGTCGAGTGATGAAATAAGCAAGCACGGAAAAGAACCAAATGAATCTTCGTGAATTTGACAGATTCGATCAGTCCTCTTCGTCCTTGTTACAACTAGGCCATTTTGTCACGAGCCGAAAAAATTCAGAACAAAATCGATACGAGTTTCGCAGTAAACGTACATGACGACGAAACGTTAGATCATAGAAGGCACTGTGGAAGTTAACGAATTCTTTTGTTTCAATTTTAGTGTTATTCCGATTTACATTTAGCATAGAGTTTTCTAGTTTCTAAATAGCTAAAACATTAGTTGAATGTTCACAGAGAATTTGTAAGGACTGCGGCTTCTGCGAACCGTCGCCGTACTTGTTTTAATTATACATCGACTCCGAGATCACCAACGAAAACGGAACGACGTCATGGGTTGTGGACAACTAACTGTGATAAATAGATACGCAAGCGGCGGCCGGTTGGAGACAAAATCTAGTCAAGGCGAACTCACTGAAAGTACCGGCAGCGGTGAGGTGTCTCGTCGATGGCACGTTAAAAACGACTATGCATTTGGTACCAAGTGCGCGAAAATCCCACTCCGTACTAACAAGTAATCAACAGACTACGAAACAATGTGTGTATCCACGCGTTCGAAAAGCGACGCGAATTTCTGCGCACGGTTTTCCCTCATTTTTCTTTTTGTGCGCTGCGCCGGTATCGCGCTGACTGGATGATTGATTGTCAGATATAATCGGCGAGGGCCTGTTGAAAAATTTTCCGAATCTCTCATGATAATATCAATTTTTATTTAACCCGTTAATGGTCCTAGACAATTATGCCAATCTTCTATTTCTGGGGCTCGCGGCCGTGTATCTGACAATTAAGTTATTGTAGATTATTCGACAGCCGGGTACGGGCTGCGATGATCATACTCATGTAATTTAATACACATAATATACATTCTTATTCTAGTAACATACATAATCTTTTAAATGTATTTTTGTATAGGAAAATAAAAACGAATTCTCTTGCTATGCAATATTTGCATACGCAGATAATAGCGATAAGTATATATTCTATTATTAAATGATTTTAGAAACGTCACTATGGCGATTATACGTGAATGAAAGAACGATAAAACTTTTTACAAAACGTAGGGAAACATTTAAACATCTGTACGTTGCAGAGAAAAATGATAATATATATGTAGTAGCAAAATATGATAAGCAATTGAAGACGACCGAGTTTTTCGATGATACTTATAAGCATTTATCCTTTATTTAAGAATCTTTATCGATGACGAAGTACGAAGTACATCGATTATAGCATAGTATTCCATATTATTTGATTTCTTTCGCTTTTCATTTCTCGTATGAAATTGTTGGCAAATGTTCCATCGAATATACTCTCGTGTACAACGATATAGTAGGTAACGTATTATAATATTATGAACAATCGGGCAGTGCGCTATAATTATGATTGGCTTATACATTTTCACGATAAATGTAACGCCCGCTCCCAGAGTATTGTAATCGTACCGAAGCCATTTCACCAGAGTCTTTACTAGCCATTGTTTATAAGCCGGTAATAAACAATATTTTACAGCGATGCCGTGTTACGCACAATTATTTAAATTATATCATTGTTAAGCATGCGATTTTCATTCATTGTATCACAACGACCAATGAATGTTTTGCAGTTTTGCATCCCTCTATCTTTACAGACATTTAAACTACTCCACTACGATACTGAATTGCACTACCAAAAAACAATTGCATTTTCTAATGTATATATAGGAATTTTATCGAGTAATTTAAAGACCTCGTCCAGCATTATTTATCTCATGATTCTTTCGTCTTCCGTGTCTCTCTTAATTGAAGGCATCTTTAAACGAATGATGCAGATTAATGCACTTCATTCAGAAATAAGAAATTGTTACAAAATTTTTGCGACTAAAACAATTTTATGGAAAATTATTTAGTATGGATTTCGGCAACTATCTCACAGATCTAATACGTGAATGCATTAACTATTTACCCCCGCCCGAGAGAACATTGGGGGCAAGGAGCGCGTCCTATAACGCGGAGCAAGAATATACGTGCGATCATGTAAAGAGACTTTACGTGGAGACGTGTGAAGGGATGCGCCTCGCGGACGTACGAGTACCGTGCAAAGGGATGTGCGCGCACGCATGCAACCGTGCGAGCGCGAGTGCGTGCGTGGGTGCGTGGAACGCGCGCGAGAGATGTACACGACGACTATTCAGATATTGTTGTTATTGTTGAGGGAACAATCGCCCGTCAATAGGCTGCCCCGGCACAATGTATCTATTCAGGTGCGGTCAGGGGTGCTCAATCGATCGGCACCCCTTCGCTCGCGATTCTCGAAAAACCCTCGCGAAAGAATCGAGTTAAGCCGCTCCAACGAAGGACTCGACGTCATTCACAGCGATTGAAATTTCTCTGTCGAATGAGTTTGTTACCAAAGAGCAACGATCCCATATCGTTGTAACAGCTAATTTTTTAAAAGACGAAGCTGTTATGATGAAGAACATGTTATGAAGACAGAGTGACTATTGGCGGTGATGCATCGTGTGTAAAGTCAATAAAGCAATGGAGCCAGTGATCCAGGAAACGCTGTAACGATCATGGAATATTAAGCAGCCCGGGTAATTATCAGTTTCAAATTTAAATAGCCGTGTCGATTCGGCACTAACTGTCATTGATTAGATACATTGTAGCGGGACGGCGGGGCCGCGGCTTATTGCGGACATAAATCGACTATTGTTTACAATAATTATTATTACCCGGTGGTATTTAAAGCGATAAACGGCTGACGGAATCGCGATCACGCGGCATCATTATGCGTTAGAGGAGAATTGCGAGGACGGCTGAGGATGGGACCATTCAGATTGGTACCGAAACGCGGAGCGGTTTGAATCGCAAGGAAAAAGGAGGACGCGTATGAGAGCCACTGCCTCGCGAGTGTACCAGCCTTCCCTGCCCATAGCGATGATTACGTATGCGGGAATCATTGTCGAGTAACGCGCGATGCACATGCAAAGGCCAAAAATCGTCGAAATCAGTCGAGTTCAACATCAGCATTGTACCTGGCCTTTGTCTCTGCCTCATTGTTGTCCGTACTCGGTGTACAACGTACACGTACGTAGAGAGCGAGCCGTAGAGTGAGCACGCCGGGATAGTTCGTTCGCTGGTCCACGGGAACAAACCACACACCTATAGGACCTTCGCTGTTTGCTATTTATGCTAGCGAGATCCCGAAAATCGGAGCATTGTTGCCGGTCCGTTCCAGCATTGCCTAGAAAATCGATTTGAACCGTCGGTCGCGCCCGGGAAACTCGCTTTCACCGTTCCGAAATGTCTGTCCACTTCGTATGAATATTGCAATTTAGATAAATATTCGAGTGTCGCGCGTCTGGTCCCAAACGCGAGGCGATGGTTGCTGCGGGGCGCGATGTTCAGATCCTCGATCGTACCATCTTGGATCCGTTCCCATCGCGAGAACCGCGTCGAACCCCCGCTTTACGTCGTACTTTGCGTGAAACGCGTATGCATGTAGGTAACCGGGTCATCCGGATACACTAGCCGGCATTGATAGTTCGCGTAAAACACTTTTGCAATGCATGCTAACAAAATGCGCTTGAGATCAATTCTCAACACTCGGACGTCGGAGCGTGAAACGACCCACATCCGGAGAACGTAAACCGAGACATCTGGTAATCGATTGCATTGACGCGTCTCCCTGAATCTAAACCATCGAAGAAATCGACATCAAAAGGAGGCACCGATGTGACTATCGGAATTCCTTCGCGGTTATGAGAATCTTTTTCGAAGCCCTCTCGTTAACTTGCACAGGAATTAAGAGAAATAATCTCCGCAAGAAAAGCGTAAACCTTGTGTAGCACAAGCGCGAAATAATTCAACTGGTAAAGTCGATAAGAATCATGTTATCTAGCATAACACGATTTATCGATACAAGTAACGTTTTCCTATCACCTACTTCCTAATAAGCGGGAGTCAGTCAAATGGGAATTGCAAGATCCCCCTTCTTTTCATACTCCTTTCGTTACTGGCTCGTTATCAAAGTGCTAAGATACGGAGGAACGCAACCGGTACCTCGTGAGCGGAAGGTTCAAACGGGAACGGATACCCCTATGATTTTTCGCGTGTATAGACTCGATAGGATAAGATTTCCGTAGCGATATCGGGCCGAACGAGCAGAAGAGGGGAAGATGGCGGATGAAGGGGTGACGAAGAGCAGGAACAGCAGAAGCAGTGGGGGTGTAGAAAGAGGCGAAGAGGGGATAGGACGAGAAGAGGGCATAGAGCAGCTGAATAGGAAGCGACACAATGGACCTGGGTGGCTGTGGAGGCGTGTTATCAAATGGGTTCCTCATTCACATACTGCGGCCTGAGCTACCTGTGTCTGTCTGTACCGGTGTCTGTCTGTTATACTTATTCATACCGCCCATTGTGTCCTCTACTGTTGAGTCGAGTTCAGTTCAGTTGAGAACGCGATGGAACGTGCCACAATGCACGAATATGGGCTGCGCTGCTCTGCTCCCCCTCCATCAAAGCTAACTCTTTCTCTTTCTCACCCTACCCCTTTGCCATTTGCCACCCACCACCCAGGCCAGGCTAGATTCGCTCGCGGTCGACTGAAAAGAAAATTGTGTTGGGAAATTGTATCCGCGAGAAACTCGGCCGATAATGCGAAATTCGTCGGCTGAACGCACGAGCCCAGCCAGAACGGAATTAACAGACTTGTTAATTCTGATTCTCGAAATAAACTCGATAAAAAGTCCATTTAAAGCTTCGAGATTTGTTTATACCGCTTGGATCAACACTCCCACTTTCCCTTTGATTAAACGTTGAAGAGAGCTGTTGTAGAACATTGTTGGAAACGAAGAAAACAAGTACCTACCCTTTTACGTCTCTAAATTCTTAAACCCGTGCGACAAGAACTACTTTTTTTTTTCATGAAAGAAATAAGCAACGCAGCACGCTTCTTACAAACTTCGACTTCTTGTTAACCAAGAGAGCAACTGGGCAAAAGGAAAATCCTTACCGCTGTGCAAAATTACGTTCGGCTTGGTCCTTTGATCGAAAAAGTTCGGAGTAAGTACCTAACCGATTTTTCGCAAAGAAATCGGAATCTTTGGGTAAACGATGGGCCATCGATTGAAGCCTCGCGTTCCGCCGATTTCTCACCGAACAAAGAAGGAAGAAGAAAGAAAGGCCGGAGAAAGTGTCAGAGGGCACGTCAAAGTCAGACGTCAATTGTTCGCGAAGGAAAGCACCGATGCCCGATTAAGTCCGCAAGATCGACCCACCCTCCTCGTCGCTTTCGGATCCCGCGCCCGCTCCCTCGGTCCCTCTCGTTCACCGTCCTCAGTGCGAGGCCCCTGCCTTTCATTCAAGCCGACACATAACGAAGATAATTACGATGATACCACGAATCTCGTCGCTCGTTTCGCGTGCTCCTAATTAATTTTTGCTACGCATGCGTTAAAAGGATTGGAACGTGATTCGTGAATAGTTGGAGGGGAAAAAATTTCGCGATCGCGAGCAAAAGTCCGCGTGACGTAAGTAACGAAGGAATGCTGAAAGAAGGTTAGAAAAGCGAGGAGAAAAAGACAGGAACGAAGAAAAAGAGCAGCGCTTGCGGCCCTCTCCTTCGCAGCAGCAACAGCAGCAAGAAGCGCGTATATGTATAGGAAGAGAAAAGAGAGAACGTATTACGTATAAGCAGGCATAGACTCTGGATGAGCCACACGCGGACGCAACGGCATACAAAACTCGCTCAATACGTCATTCAACCGAAGAATACGGTTCGTTCTCGCCATTTTGCTCCCAGAATAAGAGTTTCAAAGGGAATTAAGGATTCAAAGGCATCTTTTGCGCGGTGCGCACAAAACGGCCAGCCGCGATCTTCTTTCTCTCGTTCCTCTCGCTCCCTCTATCTTGTCTCTCCCCGCGATTCTCTCGCTCCTCACCTACCCGCGTCTCGCTCTGTCCGACTATATCTGTATTCGCGTTACTCTCGCGGGAGAACATAGAGCATACTCTCAAGACGAGGCGATTCGAGGCGAGGCGAGGGTTGCGTGTACGCGCCCACACACCAAACGGACTGAAATCCGTACAAATCATCGTACAATGCGCGGAGCGCGGGTTAACGCGGTGCGCTTCACTATTTCGTATAACGGCGGAACACCGTGCCCGACAGCCAGACGCCGATGAAGAAATCCGCGTGAATGCCCGCTCGAACAAGAGACCAACCCATGTTTCGAAATGTAGATATACTCAAACCGGAACTGGCAGCGGAATCGCGGAATTAAGACGCGGCGAGGGAAGAAGAGTACGTATCGCGTAGCTGCGCGAAACTGGGACGAGCTTAACGCGGGAATGTTATACGAAAAGCGGAACCTTAGGGCAGATTCGTTTTACAATTCACCGTCTACAGAATCTGGTTTAGCAAAATATTCGACGCGCGTGGCTGTCTTTGTAATCTGGCAAACATTTGAAAAGGATGCTGGGGCGCAGTTATCGAATTAGGATTCATGAGTGTCGAAAGAAAAAATATAATATAATGGGGGGGACACCGGGAATTTCAATTGTCACTGGATCCAACAGATCATTCCGTATTAACGTAAAAAAAGTTTCCCCTACGGAGGAAAGAATCCACTATGCTCGGGTCAATCATCCCATTCTGTGGATTCGGTCCGCAGAGCTGGACCACGCGTTCACCCTCCTCGTGGGAGATCCCTCACTTTACGATCTTCGTTATGTGCCTTCTTTTTCCGCGTCGCCGCGGAACAAATCCGTGCGACGATTTCTGTTTACAATAGAGAGCGGGGAAGGGAAAATCGCCGGCCCGTTCCCCGATTGGATGATTAACATAAAAATGCCCGCGCGCTCGTAAAGGGCACCGTATACATATATTACCGGCGTTATATAGATCGCGAGGGAGGAGTTATAGTTTCTGATTGTTATTCATATTCGGCCGGTAGTCACGCGGCCGGGCATGAATGCACGCTTCTGTGTTGGGTCAATATAACGTCAACGAGAGGAGGGTGCACGCGTGTGGGGGAGAGAGGGGGTGGTAGTCGTGGTCTGGGGCACTTCCTTCTCAATGACACTCTTTTTTTTTTCTCTCCAACGTTAATGCCACGGGCCGCGGTGCACGGGTTTAAACGATTACTCACCCGCGGCTCTGTCTGAAATGAAAAGGGCGAAAGTGCCACTTACCGCGCCACGGGCCTCCGAGACTTCAGCACCTGGAACAGAAATCACATCCTAATGAGACCGACGGAGTTAAGCAGCAAAGTTGTAGAAATTGCTGGGAATTTCGAGGTAGCCGAGTGGATGCCTGCTTCGGCCTTTTAAAGCGCGTTTCGCGCCGAATCAGTCGCGCTAAGTTTCGCGATCGAGCCACGTCTGGCCGCGTTGAATAAAATTTATTTTTCGACTTCTCACATGTCTGACACCGCTTAATTTGTCGCTAGCGATGTAAGTGTTTAATTAAAGCACGGGAACAGTGTCAATGGTCGAAATTAATTCGCTTCGAAGAACGAGGCAAGGAAAATGTAGCGTTCGAGAGTTTCCGTTCTTACGACAAGGGAAAAGAAAGCTTAATCGCGGGTCTGGTGTGGCACGCAACCGCGTCTGGTTCCACTTTCCAATAACTGGGAGAAGTATCGGTGAATGCGGCAGCGGCAGTTCAAGGCTCGGCCCGGCGCGGCGTATTCTATCGTCAGGGACGTTGAGAAGCACAAAGGACGAGCGTTTAGCAGCGGCATGCGATTTCGATCCGCGGAAGAGGAACGAGGAATCAGAAGAATAAAGGGGCGAGTACCCCGCAAAGTCACTCGACCTCCATCAGCCATCCTTTCCTCTCCCGGGGCAACGACGCTCTATAGCTTCTACCTACATTATATTTCTTTCGTATCTGCCTCTTCTTGCGCTCTCCTCTGTCTCTCTCTCTCTATCTCTCTCTCTCTCCGCAACCAAACACACAAATGGTCGCACGTACACGTGCACACCAGCTGAGCATTGCCGCGGTCTTATCGGCAGTTATCGGGCCGTGATGTCACACAATGGGGCAGACAATGCTCGGTACAATACACCCCCTGCTTCTAAACCATCCAACCCTCACCAGCCACCTCCTGGCTCATCCTCCTTTCTCCGCTACCACCTTCATCCCTCCCTCCTCCTGAGCATCGCGAATCCAACACTCCTTCGCTCTCTCGGAATTGGCCCAACCCCGGCAACTTAATAAACATAATAGCTGGCTACGTCGGTCGGTCGGTGGTCACAATGAGTGGTCCGCGAGGAGAGATAGGTAGCCGAAAATACTACGACGACTAGACGCGGCCGGTACCATTGTGCCGCGGACCCGACGAACTGCTGTTTCCAATGGATTATCCTGGACACTCGGTTCAGTCGAATTTCCGATTTCAAATGAAAGTACACTCGGGGGATGATATTTGTTCGATGAGAGCGTTAAACGATCCACAAAGATTTTCGCCCAACAGACATGGGAAATCCGAATTATTATCCATAAAGTTGATAGAGTGATTATTGCCGAGTGCGACATCGTCGAAGAGAGTGGAACATCTTCGAAAACAAGGGGAGGGTGGAGAAAAAGAGAAGATCGACGACAGACGGAGGGTGAATCGCTGCACGCACCGTCGAACCACCGACACCACGCCCCCGAACACGCTTCCAGTTGATCCACCCCTACGATCGCACAATATGCTACCCCGCGCGTAATCACCCTAAACCACGTGCACGAGTCGATGCACGAGCCATTGAAAAATGCGGTCAGCCGACCCATTATTTCGAGAAGTTTTCACTTTGCGCGCATTCACGCATACAGCCACAGGTCGCGGAAGGGATGTGTGAAACGGTGTCGCCGATGCATTTCGAACACGCGCAACCGAGAAGATCCTGTTTCACGGCTCTAACAAACTGTCATATATGTAACCATTTGTATTTCGTTTCCATTTTGTTTACATTGAACCAAAAATCCCGAGTACAAAAGAATAAAAAAAAAAGTCCGAATGATTTATCGACAACAATTACGGCTTCGAATAGGTAGATTTGTATAAAATTGCAGGAAGCGACAATACTTTTATTCTTTTTATACACGTACATATGCATAGCCTGTTACCGTATAAAAATATAAATCGAAACGCGGCTGCAAAGCTGACTGATTAAATAAAGCAGCGAACAGCGGGAATAAATCAAACCGCCGGCCTCGAGGAAAGGAAGGAAAGCTCGTCGATGAATTTTATCGCTCGGCAATAAAGCACGTCGCGACACACAATTACATCGACTGCTGACATCTCCGAGCTACACCTTTCAACGGGGACTCCGCGGCGCGCACCGCGACTGCAACCGTTGATACGTATCTCCGAAATGGCATCGGAGAAACGTTAATTAAGCGAGCAGATGTGCCGAGGAAATAGTAAATCATACCACGACCACCCGGCCGAATACAATACTCAGCCCGTCGAACGCCTTATCTTCTTTGGGTTATCGAGATAATGATAAATCGTCCGTTCGAACTGGTCCCTCGAAGGGCGCACTTTAACGACCCCAATGAAGGGTTGACGACTGTATAATGCGAGAATCGTAAAGTCATCCTTTTTAGAGGTATCCCTAATGATACTCCCGATATCTTCATCGTCCTCAAGACCATATCGAATCAGGCGTAGAATAATGTGAAATCAAAATGCTGCTTCGATTTTCACGTCTGTCGTTGAGAGGTAATGGTGCCAATAATCAAATAACTCTTTGACGATAACCCTAGCGGCACCGGATAATACGAAAATAATAATATCGCGGTGCGGCACATTAACGAGTAATTAACTGCTTCGGTCGATTCGGTAGACAATCCGGAAGACGGCAGTAAAACAGGGTTAGCTCGCGGGTTTCAAGCGAACACGGCACGGCACGGGTGCCGATGATGGTGGTGGTGGTAGAAGCGTTGGCGGTGGTGGCGTCGGAACCGCCCCGGCTCTGCAACCCCGGCGAATGGAGTGACAATGCTGCCACGGGATTCACAGTTCTCTACCACCCCTTTTGTCTTTCCCCTCTTTCCTCTCTATCTCTCGCTCGAGCTGCCATCCCCTTTCATCCCATTTGCAACTTTCCGGCTTTCCAACCACCCGCGCCGTCGCTCCTCCGCCACCCGTATAGCCTCTTTATTTTGTCTTCATACGCTGCTAAACTCACGCGCGTCTTGAGGCAAACGCCTCCCTTCGAACCGATTAACTTTACCACGTAAAAAGAGAACAAAACTGAAGTAAGAACTCCGCTCGCGTTTCCTATGTTTTATCGCTACGTCACGGTGCGGCGGAAGGAAGGAAGAAAGAAACGAACGCGACTAAAAATGAAACGAATATTGCTTACCCCCCAGAAGAATATCCAGGCACACGTGCCGCGAGGCGAGACAACGAACGGGGGGAGCCCGCGTGCCAGTTGAGTATAAAGACACGCAATCGAGTAGGAAAAAGGGTGGAGGGATACGGGCTGAAGCGTATCGAAAGGATCCACCACCCCTATTTCAGAGGGACGACGTCCCCCCCCTCCCTCTTTTCTCCTGTTGTCCTCGTCGCTATCGTCGTTCCGTCGCTTCAACCCCATTGGAATCTCTAACTCATCCTCTCTTTCTCGCTCGACATCCCTCCACTTCACCCCATGCGCATCCACCACCCTCACACTCTTTCCTCGTATCAGATCGAGTCCCTCTATTTCGCGTCCTCTATTATTTCTTTTATCAATCTGCGCGCTTTCAGGACGCTTTGAGGCCCGCTGAAAGCTGCGTGATAAATCATGAAATGTAAGAACCTACGTTCACACAGCCGCGCAGTGCTACATACATTTATAGATATTCCTACGTGTAAACACGGTGAGCAGTCACTCATACGAGGAGACGAAGAAAAGGTGTTAGTATAACGCGGGAGGAGATGTGTGCAACAAGCTCTCGTACGTGTACGTGTACGTGTACGCGAGCGCGCGCGCGCGCGTACCTGCCACGAGCATGTGTAAATACGTACATATATAAGCAACGGTTCAATAGGCGACATTGCCGGGGCGAACGGCATCCATACAGCTCGCCAGATGAGGTCTTCTAGCTTCCGTCGAGTCCGCGTGAAAGGATGCCCCAATAATATTCCATTCACCAAACCACCCCCAACTTCCACCCTGTAGCTTTCCCTTCCGCGTATATTCCCCATCCCCCGACCAATCTGGCCCGTGCCCACCCGCCATTGATTTTTCATTCGTTGGCTTTTCAATAGTTTGTTATGAGCTTTCCTTCGGCGACGTCTCCTCTCCCGGGCTGCACGAACCAGGCTTACTCTCCTTTGAAACCAGAAAACGCCGAGGGTTGGGGCGAATTTCCGACAGGCCAAGTCCGACGAGCAACCATGGCATCGCCGCGGAGTCCCAACGAATACATGCGTTTGTAGCGCGAGTCCATTAAACTCTTTTAGGGGATGCGCTCGTACCACGTCCGATAACCGACGCGTAATAACATCTAAACATACGCCGACCGAGAAACGATGTCTACTGATTTCAATTTCAATATTTCGCAGCGCAAAGTGTGGGTGACAAGTGGTTGTGAATCGGAATCGGGATTGAACGAACGCGAAAAACACAGGAGAGCTCGGTAATTCGCATTAATGTTAATTGAGTATAGAATAGAATTGGCAATCGATTGCTTAAAGGAAGAACTGTTAAGAATGCTGATACATCGGTTTGAGAATGTGGGAGAAAGAAATGTACATTTTAAATTCCAGGTCGATTTCGGTTGATTTTCTATTCAACGATAATTACACGAGGCCGCATCGGCAGACAATTCCGGGCTTTTAATTCGAGAGCGATGACAGAGGCGCGGTGAAAATCTTAGAAAGTATTTCCCCGCAAAACAGAGCGAAAATAACCTATAACTTTAATCAGGGATGAATAAAGGCAACCCTTTTCGGAGCGGCACTGCGTCAAGGCGAAGAATGGAGATGAGGATGTAGCCGAGTATCGGCATTGTTTCCAAACAAAGCACGCCTTTCATACCACCGTGTACCCTCCGCCCCGCAACCCCCATCCGCTTGGCCCACCCACAACCCCCGCCCGTGTACTCCCCACGGCTTTTCAGTCATTTGACACGCAAAGAAGTCAGGCAAGCTGGCATTGTGGCGACCACCACCACTGCGACCTATTGTTATCAGACCACTACCATAACCACCACCCCCGAAACCCACCCTTTCCCTTGTTACCCTCTTGCCACCTTTGTCGAATTTGACGCTCGATTCGATGACGACGACGACCGAACGGAAAAGCCGCTCAGATCTATGCCGATAATCTACTACTCTCTGAATCGATTGAATCGATCCAATCCTTGACGATTAATATTATTCACCAAATCGTCAATTCGAGCAAACGACGAACTCGCCACGAAAGATTGCGTATAGATATAGATGAAATCAAAGTCTATCATTCGACGTGGTTATTCATCATTGAAATCGCATTACCAACTTCCTGAAAGCAGTTCTACCAGAATACGGAACAGCCAAACAGGAATCCGCCGACACATGTCGATGTCTACTCTCGACTGTTTACGTCGTCGTCGTCGTCGTTGTAGTGTTTCATGGTTTCTGTTCTAAAGGATCTGACGAGTCAATAATATGTGCAAATTACGTACAACTATTATTGACAATATTTCAGTTTCTCGAAATCGAGGAAATCAGGGAGAGTGCGTGAATAAAAATCAAAAATTTATCTTAGAACATGATAAGATCGAGACTTCATAAAATGACTAGTACGATTAAATTGGAAGATAACAAGTTAAAAATGCGGAATGTAGACCGAGGTTACAGCTGATGTAGAATGTAACAATTTGTTTAAACACAGATCCGTTGCTTATCTGACGGGCAGCAAACGAACCTCGGATCTGTCTTGTAATGATAACGAGCGCGGACGGGACACGTTGAGCGGCGTGCACATCGGTAGGAATTGCAGGCACGCTTGAACCACGCCAACGAATCAGTTGGTAGCGCGTCGGTCGCGAAAGCATCGACGGAATTATGCATCGGGCTGCATAATTCCATTGCACACGGTAGCACGGTCGTCCGCGGCGCGCCACGCCGCCGCTGCGCTGATGGTGGGGAAAAGTCGATGGCTCGTAATGTGACAAACGAGGCGTCGTGACGCTGTCACGAAAATACAGGCGAATGTCCGATACGCTCGTTCAAAGCCATTCTATTCGGATGTCGATGCCTCGCATCAGTCTTATTAATCTTCCGGTGCGAACGCCGGGATATATTGCGTATTATAAGCCGTAATAAAAAGAAGTTCCAACGAAAAGAGAAAAGAAGAGGCGTGCGAGAGGAATGAAAGAAAGAGAGAGAAAGGAGAAGAACCGAAGGGGGGGGTGGAGTAGGAGGAGGAGTAGGTCGGGGGTGGCGAGTATTCAGTGCGCGAATTCTATGCGACTCGTACAATGCGAGTCCTCTCGCGGAAAGCTTGCACGCGGCTGCTGCTCGAGATTTCCAGATTTCACGGCGCTGAATAAGCTGCCGATGCAAATTTAACCGGCGCTGTCGTTCCCCGCAGAAAAAGCCTAAATGCGTACCGGAATAATTTGAATTTTTTCCCTCGTTTCCGGCCGCACCGGCCTCTCACCGATTCGAGAGAAAGTTCGCGCGAACGAACTTCCCTCTGTGTCTACCGCGATTTTCGTCTGTTCCCTAAACAACGATTTCTCGGTACGACTCGAGAACTCGAGCTGACAAAAAGAATTACTTTCTGATCATCGATCGATTTGAAAGCGAATGCGGAAAACCCGATAAAATCTAATCTATCGGACTGCAAATATTAAATAGACTGGCTAAACGAATAGACAGGTTGGAATCGTCGTATAGGCAAAACGGCGCAAATAGCCGAGTCTGCCGACAGAGGAACCTGTTAAAAGTTGGAAACTGCGCTGACAGAATAGGGCGGCGCGATGAAAAGGTATACACAGGTGCAGGCGGACGTGTGTGGAAGCCAGTGTCCTCGGTCACACGCACAGGGCGAAGGACGATCGCCGGGCAAAAGGGACCGAGGAGAAGCAGGAGGACGTCGGACTGATGTCGGATAAAGGGTAGGAAAAGGGTGGTAAGGTGGAAGGGGCTGCAGCGAGAGAAATAGAGAGGGAGAGAGGGTCCATGCGAATATGTTATACGTTATATACGCTCAAGCTCGTTCGCTCGTAACCGCGCAGTAGAATAGACGAATTGTTCGGCAGAGCTTTTGTCTATTTTACGGAGTTCCAAGGGCTTCCAGCGGAGGGGTGAGTGGCGTAGCCGGCGCGGAGAAAGACATGGAGGGTGCGGGAGTGAGCTGAAAGCTCGGAAATATATTCTCAACTGAACGTTGTACGGATTCGCGCACCGGGCGTTCCTAATTATTGTTTTCCAGGCATCCGTCCTTTCTGGTTGCTGCGGTGACTGAAATTCTCGTTTCGAAACTTTCCCTTCAGTGCTGGCGTCGACGAATTACTGCACGAACCACCGCTCATCTCATTTTTTCCTCCCCCGTCTCTTTCCAATCCCATTCATCGGTGGCGTCTCCACGCTCTATCACCTCCGCGTTAAATGGTATACGGGAATTAATAAGTTAACGGAAAACAACGCGTTTTCCGATATCCCGAGCTTCGTTCGAACGTGCACATCGATGTACAGGCGCGACTCAGCTATATCGAGCTATCTGTCTACTCCATACGTGCACTTAAATGCGTATTCATCAGCCAAGATAACGAACATCTCGTTAACTGTCCGACACACACGCAGAAGACATTGTGGAGACCCCCGGGTGTGTACGATGAAGAAAAGGATCAGTGCAATCGAGCAAACGAAAGCGGAGGAATAGGGGTGGCTAGTGGAGAACAGGAAGGAGAGCCGAGGAAAGGGATAATGTTGGTGGGGCGGTCGTATCGGTTAAGTGGGGGAAATTGCAAAACAATGAGACGTCGGGGTGGGGGTAACAATGTGAGGGACAATAGGCCTGATAATGTGCCAGAGAATGGACGCCTAGACAAAAGAGTCGAATAAGGGCGCGCGCACCTACCCGATCCACCACCCACATTACACCATCGACTCGTCCGCCGGCGTAAGAGAACAGAAAAAAAGACACCTGCATGCCTCAATGTGGGTTATTTTAACTTGGAAACAATAGCAACCCTGTGCGGGCTAATTTTTCTCAAGCCCGATGAAAGCGAATAAAAAGTTTGTTTTACCTACGCGAAACAACCGCAAAAGAAAGGGAAAATTCGACGTACTATTCATATAAAATCGCGTCTTTGGCAAACAGTTAACCGAGTCGAAGAATTGCTTAAGTTAAAACGATCGGATTATCAAACGGAGGTATGAAACACCAACGGGTAACCGCTATGCGGAATAAACCAGAGGGATCAGAGCGAAGATCAGGGACGAGGGTAACGCGTGGAATCTACCGCAATGCCAGAGGCTAACGCCTGACATAACCGCGAGTTCTGGAGGGGTTGCGAGTCTAGGGGTTGAGGGATCGAAACCTCGGTGTTACCAGTCCGCCCGTCTGGCGTGCACCTGTTGTTTCTACTTGCCCTGAATCAGTCAACGCACGTATGCATCGCTACCGTGAGCAATCATAATAAACCAATATATGGCTACTGTGCTAATAGATGTAATACTTCTATGTTTTTTAATGCTTTTTGAAAATTCTGAAGTGGAAAAAGCTTGTCTCTTGTGTTTAGGCAGTACGATTGAAAGATGGTCTCCAGTGTCTTTGACGACGAAGACACGTTAATGACAAACATCGTCTCGAGGAAGTTCCACTTTTATCGTCAGTTGACGCGACGCAACTTTCCCTCCGTGAAAGAACGCGCGGCCTCTCCTCGCGACACCCTCCAATAATTAGCATTTAACGCGGCTGTCGGGGTACAAAGAAGATACACGGCTAGGTAGCGAACAAGAAAGTGAACTCTCCTCATTTTTTCGCTCGCTGAAAAATGCGTCTCAACGATGTCTACGAGATCGCGGCACTGTCGTTCTTCCGAGTTAAGGAAGCAAGTGAACTCGACTTCCAGAGAAGAAAGGAAAGAAAGCCGAAGGAAGAGGCCAGAAGGCACTAGGAGGCGGAGGAGGAAAAGAAGACGATGGCGAAGAAGACGACGACGAGGAGGAGGCAGCAAAGAAAGAAACAGACGAGGAAGAAGAGATCTACGAAGCGGCAAAAGACGATGACGGAGAAAAAGAAGAATCACGACGAGAGGAGAGAGAGAAGTTCTAAAGAGGGAAAGACCAGGGCACCGAGGACAGAAGTGGCCGTACAAGGCAGGAGCGCCACAAACAGTCCATAGAAATTCCCCGGCCGTAGAATGCAACTGCTTCTTTGTGTGGCAGCTTATACAGATAGCCGCGAGTCCGTGTTTAAGCGAGCAGCGGTGTGCGCGAGAGTTCGCCAGCGCGCGCCTGTTATTTAAGCTTCGCATAATAGCAACTCTTTTATGCTTCTTGTGTCTTACATCTGAGACTGTGTCGCTCCAGAGGGCGCATTCATTCCCGTGAATGCCGTGCACGGGCCTCACAATGGCCTTCTCTACGCCGCCTGCAGCAGCTACGGCACACCACCGAGCTGTACGCTCAAAGTGTAGCCACTCTAAGGATGCGCGACGCGGTCACCTTAGTTTACAGCCTTAGGATAACCACCACCGCGATGTCCCTCTTTTCCGTATCTCTAACGACACCACGAGATTTTTCGCGACGACACGTTCTGACCCCCGTGACTCTTCGTCTCAAGGTTTGATATTCGACTCGCGGAGGAAACAGAAAGTCACGCGATTCGACGGTAAATAATAGGGAGTGAGAGAAGAGATACGTCTATTCCGCGAAATAATGCGAAACGATCTAGGGAGAACAACGCCACCCTCGACTCTCGCTAACTCCTCTCCCATTTATTCCGCGAGAGTCGTCAATAGGAGAAAAAGCTCGATCAGGCAAAGTTCTGTGTCGATCGTTCCCGCGACGACCTTCCGGGGAAGAGGCGACTTTCGAGGCTGGTTTATCGTCGAAGGATCGTTTCTTCGAATAATCGCGAACGTGCCTAACGATCGTGGCCGAGGTGGTTGGGTTCGTGCACACGAGGCACGCCACCTTGCGATCGGTCACAAAACAGCGACACAATAACCGGGCCGCAACAATACCGGGCGACAATGCAGCACCACCAACACACCGGCGAGCCGAATCTATTGTCTGTACTTCTCTTGTTCTCCTTTCATCCCCTGCACTTCCACGACGAGCGCGCAAAGAACGAGGGAGAGACCCGGAGAGAATCGAGCTGCGCGAGGCAAGAGAGGGGAAAAGCTATCCGCGAATGTCGCGACCCCACGGGACGACTTTGTTTAATTGCGCTGACTCGATTAGACGACCACTTTGTCGAGTCGCTCGAGTTCTTCTGCATTGTATTTTGCCGCGCATCGTTAATGCAGCTATCATCGTCCCATCCGGTGTAATAGAAATTGAACGTATCATTCGCAACTGACGAATCGTCCTCAAGAGTTTTTCTATTCTGTCCTGGTTCAATCAACTGTATGTATTTCGTGTTTGAAATCAATTTCTGTATGCCTGGTAAACGTACCTGTTTCGTCTCGCCTCGCATGACACAGAAACTACTTTTTATCCGGGCAAAAACGAACCTGACGGTCGAGAGATCGCGCAATTCCCTTCCCGAATCAAAAATGCATCTACGAGCAGAGGAGCGGGGGTGGAGCGGTGGAAGATCGCCTACTTCGCGAACACCGGCCGAAAGAATACGAGAATCCGGACAAGGCGAGGAGAGTGGTACCTTCACGCAGGAAGATGTACAAGGGATGGAAAAAGAGAAACGATACGAGCGAGAGGGGACATCAGAGAGAGAAATAAAGAGGGAGAATCGGCCGCCCCACTCATCCTCCCGTCCGTCTCATTGTGTCGGACGATTGTCTTAGAATAATGGCGGAGACTCACAATAGTGACTACAATGCTTGCTCGTCTAACAATGCGGTGACGTCACGTAGCGCCGTGTACGTGAATGTACCGGCACGAGCGCCGCGACGTCGTGTGCGTCGTCTCTTCAGAGTTCCTCTTTCTCCCTCCCCTTTCTTCGCGGCTCCAGCCATCTTTCTCCAGCATCGCCTGTCCTCCCTTTCCGCGATTCTTCGTTTCGTTACTCGCAGCCCGATCACCCACTTACGCTCGAGTGGGGTTCAATTGGCACTAGCTTCCAAGATTGCACGCGTTGGATACAATTAACGAACGGTCCCGGGCCGGAGATCGACAGCAAAGCAATCGTTCCGCGTGATTCTACGCAAAAGTGAGGCGACGCGGCGCCTACCGGACCAAGGGTCGGGCGGCGTCGAACCAACAAAGCTCTCGAGAAGAAAGCAAACAGAAATGTGAAAGGATGTATCGACAGACTTCAGACGAGTTGTCAAAGAAATTTGTTTCCCTCGCGACCGGTCAGCTTTCGGAGACGACAAATCAGCTCTCAGACGCTACCTTTCCTGTCTCCGTTACATCAATCAAATTTGACTTTCATTGGTCACGTGCGCGATCCCAACTACCCTTCAGGGGAGACACCCTTGCGTGACTACGGATTCGGTCAAGTCATCCCCAGAGATGGCTAAGCCTCGAAACCCGTCTCTGCTCCCCTTGCTTTGTTGTATAGGACGTCGGTTAGCGAGGTTATTAAGCGAAACGATAAATGCAATTACCGTATCGACGATCCCACATCCCACGCGCAAATTCCAGCTTGTGCATCAAGCTTTGCAAATGATTTTCTCGTCGTCTCAATAATATTCGTCACGTCAGACGACGAACGAATCTGCTTCATGTAAAAAAAAAAGAAGCGATTTCGATGATGTTTTGCGAATAACGACAGCGCGAGAATAAATCGCATCGAGCCGGTGGTTTCCCGCACTTTCAAATGGTACGAGAGAGAGTCTAGCGTCGAAATAAGAATAAACCGGCGCGACTTGAACGCGTGAATGGAGTCGACTGTTAATTAATACCAGCCATTCAAGTCTCATTAAATCGCACAAATTGTACGGCACCGACGACGCCGCCTTTTGCAAAGACCAGGTGCGCGTTGAAAAGACTCTTATTAGCAAATAGCACAGTGTATCCAACGATGCTGATACACGAGCGGATCGCAAGAACGGAAGGAGAGTCTTGCTCCTTGTGCTCGCGCGCGCGGCTGTGAATCCAACAGGATCCCGCGAAAGGTGGAGAAAGCGAGTCTCGGTGCGCAGGTGAAATAGCGAGGGGTCGAGGGAGGCGAGTTCTTTCGACGCGAACGAGATTGCGAGACGTTACGCGCCGCGAAGGCTGGATTTAAATGCCTTTTGGTGAATCCTATCTTTGGGAACGAGCCGCGTTTCAATCGCACACGAATGAAGGAATTACCAAGAAATTTTATATCGACTTTCAAAAGAAACGAAAACTGTATTTTTATACGATCCTACGTTTTACGATATTTCATTACATTTTTAAATATGTAAATAACACGATACAACATTTTCTCTTTTCTCGTGCTCCTCTAGAAATCTATAAATCCACTGTTTACCCTATTGTCCTCTGATATGAATAGATTTCGTTTGGTCTAGAAACTGATGGATCACCGTTCATTAGAAATGGGATAATGTTGCAACGCAGCCGCGTATGATTTGTTCGCCACGTTTCAACCAACGTCCTTTTCAGGGCCGTCGTTTGATGAACGAGAAACGATCGGCGACGTTCAAAGCGATCTTGCGCGCGGCGACGGCGGCGGCGGGAGGAACGGCGATAGCACAAAGATTTTGCGAAAGGGGTGGAACGAGAGGGAGGGGGTTGGGATTGGAGGCGAGCGAAGGATAGAAAGAGATAAAGGGAACCCAGAAAGACAGGGGTACATTGTGCCGGGCCGCTTGATACTTTATTCCGTATAAAAGGAACGACGGAACAATGGCGGGAACGCGGAAGAATGGAATGAAATGGGACCGAGGGAGACGGATCGAGAGAAAGGGAGAAAGACAGAGGCGCACTCGCGCCAGTGTGAAGACTCATCACTCTGTAAACAATGCGAGAAGCGAGAGTGACTCAAAGAGTGGCGGGATCCTCAGAGTCCTTCCCTCGGTCGAAAAGAGGAGAAAGAGGAGGATGATAGGGGACCAGAGACGAGAGTCCATCTGCGCTTTCATTTTTCTCATATTTCGACTTTCTTGATCATCGACGGGGCTTTCTTCTTATACGCGTCGAGGACTTTGTGGTCTCGTACGAAGATTACGTTCGCCCGCGATGGATTCTCAAGTCTACTCCCGTGAATTACGGCGATGAATGTACATATATGTAGATACGAAATGATTGTAATCAGAGATACCCGTGGTGTTCTGTACGACGATTAATTTCACTTCGACAATCGCCGGTTTCCGTTTCTTAAGTAACGTCGGGGAAAATAAGATCGGAACTCTCGGATCGTAAAAACGTGAACGATCAAAAGAATGCGTCGCAATCGTAACGACAAATGGGAGAGTCAGCGAACATTTCGGGAGGGTCAAGAAAGCAACGCTCGTGCAAAATTCGAGCGACGATCACGACACCGACGCGATGTCGTGATCGTCATGGCCGTTGTTAGGAGAAGAGCTCACAAAGCTATCGGCCGGCCAGGGACCGTCGTATTGTTGGATGAAGATAGGATTCCTTTGATTGTCCGGGTCTGTGCAAAACCGTCCAGGAGCGAAGGGAGAAAGAGGCAGTGGCGGGAGAACCCGCTTTACATAACGCGTTATCCACCGCGACAATGGCCGCCGAGAGCCGCGCCTCGAGAAAGAATCGTTTGATGTCGAAGGATTCATCGCGACCGTGCTTCAAGTGAGACCGACGGACAAGAGAAAGGGGCCAGGAAACAGAGGGAGTCGAACAAGGAGAGCTGGAAAATTAATTTCACTCGGTGAACAGAGAGGGAACGAGAAGCATCGGTTCTCTGGTTGAACGCTTTAGAATAGCCGCGCAAGACGGAGAAACCTTTCGACTGTTCGAGATCGAAACGACGTCGCCTACGAGTGATTTTTTTATCACTCAATAAATCAACCCTTCTTTTGCCATAAATATCATACACCGTTGTTAATTTCAAATTCTCTACGAGTCATTCCTATACCTGATTGAAGTACAATCTTCTTAACTTCATTTCCTAATGAAAATAATATGAGAAAAATTCTTGGGAATGTGTTACACTCTCGTTCGTGACCAATTGTCTATTCATAACTAATGAGAAATTTATTAGCAAGCTTCGACGTTTTGAAAATTGTAAGAGACTGTTTCTACGAATTGTCTAGCAAAAAGAGGCCCACGCTGGTCTCCTCGAATGATTTTCATTTCTCAGTATTACCTGTGGTTGTCAATTTCAAGGTTTTCATGGAAAACGACACGAAGAAACATTAAGCAAATGGTCAGACCCATCCGCACTTCACAGGTACACAAAACGATAAAAATGCACCATCTGGAGAGAGCCCAAACCCTTCGTAGCGCGTACTGACCATTTTTTACCATTACGGCAACTAGCCCAGCAATAAAACACTTTCACTAACATTCCAAGTCAAGGTGAAGGTGGAAAACGTGTAACGCAGATGTGGGACTTCCCTCAACGCGGTAAATCCATACTTTGACTACCGGAAAATCACAGGCCAAGTATACCTGATTTTTAACTAACTTAGAAGATTCGAGACACTCTCGTTTGTCAGCCGGTACTGAACACATCGAATTCTCCGACACGATTTTACCTTTACGCTCCGTTACAGTGTCGAGGTACTCTAAGATATTTCTGCTGTAATTGTATTTATTAGTAATGATTATTAAATTATACGTACTGGAATCCGTATTCAATTAACTAAGGTCCCTATCTCCATAAACGATCGTAGGGTCACGTGTGATTAGTGATACTGAAAAAAAACGGGACAGGAATTTACGACCTCTGTTTGACTGGTCTGTCGATACATCTCATAGCCTGATCATTGACTCGCATACGTTAAAACACTCAGGTGAAGGTTGAAGAGACTCGAATGTGCCGCAAATGGCACGAGGGTGCGCGGCGCCAGCCAGAGTACGTAAGTCCCATAGAATCCGTAGGACGAGAGAACGAGAGCAGAAGAAGCCCGACCCACAAAGAGCGAGGAAGGGAAAGAAAGACGAAGAGGGTGGGATGGGGGTTGAAAATATTTAGACATCCGCGAAGGGATGAATAAGACTAAATTGTATCCACAATGCTGTCTCAGAGGCAGACGCGCTCTGAATAGCCTTAATAAACTCGCTGAATCCTCGGAAATATTTCCAAGCCGGAGGAGTACCGAATGCGGCGAAAACTCTTCTCCCGCCCCTCCCAGCATCGCGTTCTTCTCGTTCTAGCAAAGCAACCATCACCCCAGTCCACCCCTCGCGTCCAACACCGCTACCCTGTGTACCTCTTTATCGTCTACGTATCCGCGAGACGTAAACGTGACAGGGGCCTCTTGAAAATTCCCTCGAGGGCCTCATGCTGTCAAACACGCAACGGAAAAAACACAAATTTTGCAATAATACTCTTCTGATAGGACTCCGAATTTCGAGTTACGAAAAAGCGCGAGTCGTGTTGGAAAATACACGGAGGGTAAAAAATTATCGGCGATCGAATGAATTCCTAAGTGATTTGTGAAAAATAAGGACACGATTCCATCGTCCCGCTTCTAGGCGTCAATAGCACGTGTGGCACGCTTACGCACGGATCTCCCATCCGTCTGCATAATGCGTAGATTTGCTACCCGCTGTGATTCGCTTTCTCCTGCATTAGGAAAAGAGCACTCGCTCGTTCGTCCTACTGAGCGATTTGTTTTGTTCCCTCTCCACATGGCGCGAGAGTGTTTCTAAAAATTCGACTACTCTACCATAAATTGAATCACATTAACGTCTCACCGTAAAAGAGTGGAATTCCAAAGATTTATCGATTTCTTCAATTGGCTATGTAAATATATGCGAATTCAGACCCAAATCGATACGTCGTTATGCGTCGACAAAGATCATGAAAGGTGAGTTCGCGATTGGACGACGAGAGACGCGAACATGTTGAACGCGGTGCACAAGACGAGAGAAAGGAAGGGAGAGAGAGAGAGAGAGAGAGAGAGAGAGAGAAGCGAACTGCGTGGAAGGGTGCGGAAAAGGAAACGGTAGGAGGAAGGGGCAGGTGGAAGCGAAGCCGGGCAGAAACGGATTCACGATTTCGCATGAATCGCTAGTTACTGAATAAAGTCCTTTCGGCCGGGTCGGCCGGAGCTGGCGGTGGCTGACTTTACTTTATTATATGTATATTCGCTGCAGCAGGATGGAAGAGGGTTTTCGCGGAGTTGAAGGGACCCAGAGGGCGGCGGGGGTGGTCGGCGGGTGAGGGCGGTGGGTGGAGGTAGTCATTCAACCGTGCGGTTCTATGAAATCAAAGGCCACATTGTCACCGGAATTACCTCCATTCGGAAACGACGTATTCAGGCTAGCAGGCGCACGTGGAATTAACCCTATTTGTTTGCCGCCTTCGAGTCGCGTGTAACGAAGCCACGATTTATTCTCGTATGCCCGCTTGCCTCTCGCAAGAGACACACACGGATCCTACATACTGGATCCAACGGCCGGAATCGATAGAACGCGCGCGGGCGCCACGTCGCGCCGCAGGACGAAGGAAAAGGAGTTTGTTCCTCGGCAAGAATCCTGAATCGCGACTAATGACTCGTTACCAGTCGTTCGTTCTTGAATAAAATCCGCGCGCGTCAAACGGGACGGTGACGTGACGGCACCCGACGCGACGCTGCTTTATACTGAAATGCCAATTACACGGACACGACGATTAAGCGAAATAGCCCTTATTAGAGCACGTTTCTATGAAGATGCAACGGTTAGACCAACGTTGAGAGAAGTAAATTATCACCGAATGATACACACGATTCTATTCACTATACGAAGGCATTTTCACCAGAAAAAAACGGTGATAAACAAAATTATGCCTAATTATGTATTTTCCCATTCGATCTACTGCAAAGAATGAAGAACATCGAGACGCGAAAAATTCGTAGTCTATATCTATCTATCTATGTCCAATGTTCGCACGATCCTGCGAAGATTCTCTGTTTGAATTCGATTGACGGTGAATAGAAAACGCGTGGACATCTATCGTTTCTCCGATGGGAAGTACAGCCGAATTTTATTGATTAATTGATCGGCGATCCGTCATCGAGGTAGTTCACCAATAGGGTTATTATATAGGCTATCGCGTCGATCCTGTCAGCTGTTGGCGTTACGGTTAAACCCACCCGAAATTTCACGCCTGCAGATGACACCGCCTAATTCACCGGCCATCCCACGCTGCGGTATCGGTTTAGAGATTCGACTAGCCGCAGTGAATATTCGTTTATTACGGGCAGGTGTAAATTATAATTATTTCGGTAGCATCTGCCTCACCCGAACAATCTAGGAGCGCCATTCGTAGATGAGAAACGAACTCCTCCAACGACTGTGTCGAACATTAAATTTTCCAAGCCTAATGTTCCATGAAATTAATATCTACTAATTATCGCATTAACGGAAATTTGATAAATCAGAATGACAGAAATTGTTTAGAAAATTACAGATCTTCCTAGTCTTTTAATTTATCCCATAGCAATTTCATCTAATAGCAATTGATAAAAGCTTTGCATGACATGGTCAATGCAAGAAACATAAGAATTAAATCATAACACATCTACACCACGTGCGTTTTCTTTATCGAACAGCTACACGTTCACAGGTGGCTGTTAGTCCTATGCATAGGATACTCATTTCGGTCATGTAAAGCTATATGCCCACTAAGCGAACAAGTGAGTATTTTTACTCGCTTACACTTGTTAGATGATCCGGCCGGTGTCAGTACATAAAAAAAAGACGCGTTTGTGCCCGTCGATCAATTGCGAACAGAAATAAAACTGTTTGCTCGTATTCGCCCGTTTGATAAGTACGCGGTTTAAGTCAAAGGAGTTTCAAAGTATGCATATCGTTTAAAAAATATTAGAATGTGATTCTCTTAGTCGCGTCAAAGGCTGATGTTGCAGCACCTTCTTTCCACCCTGAAATCACTATCGCACCGCATCCTTTTAGCCCACGATAACAATGGTCGATTTTAATATACCTCACACAGTGAAGGTGAGTGAAACGTGTGAGGAACGGACGTGTTCCATATGAATAAAAGCTCGGATAGAAAACAAAAAAGATAGAAAAGCGACTAAAAAGCATTGCAAAAGGTGAGAGAAAGTCGAAACAAGTGAAAGAGCGACGAGGGTTAAAGAAGCAGAGCAAGAAGTGACACGACGGTGATAAAGAGTATAGGTCGCGGAGAAGGAGAACGAACAAGAAGAGAGGGAAGAAGAAGGGCAGAAGAGCATGCAAAAGCGCATGCAAAGAAAAACAAATGAACGCTGCCTAGCCGAAACAATTGAAGCCTGCGTGGAATAGGGGTTGCTGGCCTTTTATGATGCCCACCCTCTATGCTTGCCCCCCCCTCCCTCTCCCCCGACCAACCACCACCTTCCTCGGTGTGCCTAACCCGCAGCTATATCCAACGCCACCTCCATCGATGCCTCCTCTTCTTCCGTCACAACCACCCCCCTACCCCCATTTTTATTCCCCCGTTTTTGGTCCTCACCGCCTCCCCTCCGCATTTTGCCTCGACGGGACTCGAACGAGGATATTCAAGCGATCGTTCTGATGAGGCCTTTATGCGATTCGCGAGAGCCTTTCAGCCGCGCACGCCTCGGATAAGAATTTCAATTTCTCTCTAGCGGCGCGCGATTGTATCGGCGGCCGCTTATGCATCGCTGATCGCTTCCTCGTTTCCCAAGGATAGGATTCTTTATATACTTTTCTTTCTCTCTTTTTTCTTTTCAACAGCCCCAAGTGTTTTCCGAGCTACATTTTCTGTATAAGTAGTGTTTCGTAATGAGACGCGAATGAAACATTTTTCTATAAAAAACGTTCCCAAAAATGGCAGATGTTAAATGTACGTTCAACTTGTTATATTTTGGCTGAAAGTAAATAGAGACAAGGACGCGACCGCGAAGACGATATATATTTTTCACGCTTGGTTTTTGCGCGTTTCGCAGCTAGTTACCTTGAGCTTCGCGTAAACATACTATATAGAATTTGCAGGCTTGATAAGACAGTAAAGTAACAACGGTGCTATATAAACATGTATGGCGTCGAACAAGATTGTCTAATCATTATTAATCTAAAAAAATGCGTAATCTCGCGCAATGTAACGGCTGAAACAGGAAATAAGGCTACGTTATGTAATAACTTTTTTAAACAAACTGTTCTTAAAATTGTTCATGAAATAAATAGAACTAGAAATATGTATTTACTTCAAAACCTCATAAAAACTATAGATTATAAAACAGTAGAGAAGCTTTGGATAAAACAGTCAAATACTAAACGAAAAAATGCATAACAGGGAGAAAGCACTTATCTTTCGCTCGTTTGTGATTACGCTTCATGCTTTAAAGAGTATTTTTGACTTTGTAGCGTCGTACTACGTGCATACATATTTCACTTGCTCGAAATGTTTGCCATCGGCAACATAGTGCTTATACATGATTCTTAACTTGGCAAGCTTTTTATAGCGGATTAAAGTATAGAGTTTCAAGCGGAGCGTAGGTACTCACCGATTCGACGTCGCAGCAAAATTTGGTACACGGCAACATAAATCACATCCCCAGGAGTGATAGAGATACGGCACTCTAACAGCCACTCAGTCAAAGCCAAATGTCATAGCAATCCGCGCACTACATCGAGTCTCGTCGACACGCGTCACGTCAAAGCAAAATTCAAAACCGAAATTCCGTGCATTGTCCTCGTGTGTCACAGCGTCTGTCACACGCGAATCTCGAGATGCGGCACAAGCTATCCCGCCAAAAATAATACCGGAAACGGTAGGATGTTCCCAGTCCTTTGGATGCGAGAGCCTTCATTGGTTGCTCAGTTCGCTACCGGCGAACCACGTTTGACGGGGATGCAATTTTACTATGTAGGTCCAGTGCACGTTATGTCCCCCCTAACCTAAACATACGCGAATTAGGAAAACTTATGCACGGAAGACACGGCAAGTTCTCGCACGGTCGAAGCACTTTACGCGCGATATCTCTTTCAATCTTTAGTTTACTCGCGACGCGTCACGTTGTCAACGCGATAACTCGGCACTAATTGATGTTACATACTCCACGAGAAAAACGAGCGAGCACTTTTCACTTTCATACGTTCGTCGCGGGCAAATTTCTTTTCGATGGTTTCGAATAGGACGTCGAGGTACTAGACAAACGACTAGACAAACGACTAGACAGGCACACGTGACGTTTAGTAATATGAAAAACGCGGAAAGACACAATTCCCAGCTGGAGAACGAAGACGGACACTATCGCGTACTTTACGGTGTCGCGCGCAGCATGGAACTGATCCCTCGGTCGCAGCGGCGGACGATCCCCACCACCGCGCGCCCCCACCATAACTCGAGCCGCGTTACAATGCACGTCTATGGTCATAACACAACGATAAGATCGTGTTCGATCAAGCAATAAAATAATAATTTTGTTCAATTTCAGTTTATGCAGTATTACGGTAAATCATAATGCAAGTGAGAATTGATCAATCATACCTGTGAATTGCATGATCATAAGGTGTTCTCGTTATTTCCCTCAAACACTCAAAACTCAAACAACAGCATTCCAACGAAATAAACTCGTAAACCCTCATGCAACTATCAACATTCTAGAAGATTCTTACAATGCGCACTTATCAAAAAATTTTAGAGTACTATGCTAAAATAATTAATGCACTCTCAGATGTATTGTATGATTTTGTAATAATGAAATCTGAAAATGATAAATCTGAAGGAAATTGAAACCTCCCGGGACATTTAACACATGCTCGTGGCTCGCCCTTTAGACATCGAGGGTCCTACCTTTCTTCACCCTAAAATGAGCTCGAACCATGTAGCAGAAGGTATTGTTGTATCCGATCCCTCGATATCATCGTTGTCGATTCATTCGATACACAAAGAACTGCTCCTTTCTTTCTTGACCACGAAGCATATTCGTGAAGAACGCATCAGTCTGCAGGTGCCGTGTGATTCTTTTTTTAAACGGCATCAGAAAAAGGCCGGGGGAGGTAGAAACGCGTTTCCTTTCTATTACCAGGAAAGAAAGAAAGAGGGACGATCTCGGGGTGCACGTTGGCTCATATGCATCGTGGTCGACAGCTAGAATGCGATGAGACTTGCACGAGGGCATTGTCGCTAAAATTCCGTGGACGTAATTTCGAGCGAATCCGAAGCTGCGCGATAAATTGCACGCGCGATGAAAGAAGCGTTGCCGAAGAAATACGGGAAACCCGCGAATTGTCTCTCGACTAAGAAATTCGACGAACTCTGCAAATCACGATCGCGATGTCGTGAACAGAATCGTTGGAATATGCAATAACGATGAAAGGAAATTTACGAATGCCCGTTGAATAACACCGCATAGAAAATCTGGTGAATGATTGATTCACACTTGAGCATTGTCGCACGGTAGACCATTATTTCATTATTCCCCGAGCAACCGTTGGTAAACCGCAGGAAACGATTATATTAAGCTTGTGGCCGTTGTCTTCTACTCCGAATGAGATGCAATTTATAATTCCGTTTGTCCAGCGGTATCTAATTGCATTCACTTCGGAGATCTCCGGATACGCATCTAATTGTTACAGTTGTTCCCACTTAAACGCAACGTTGCATCGTTAATACCGCTATCGTGTATGAACCTTTACTTAGCCGATTGTAAAGTTAATAATCCTGCACAATTAGATAAATTACACGTATTCTAATTCCACAAAGCGTCCCGAAAAATCTCTGGTACAATACTAAGAAGACAGAAATACGTAGTCTCGGCCATCATAAAATCATCATCCTATTTGCTTTAGTCAATTAGGCGTCCCCCAGTAAGATATCGGGTTACCTTTTTCATTGGATCTTCAATAAAACCAATTATTATCGGTACTGCTGTCTCGTGTACCGTTCTTCTCTGCCTCGATGCATCATGAAAATCGTATTTGTCTCTTCAACCATAATTACTAAATTGCAATTTATCGAACACGATGATTAAAAGACCCTTTATATACACGTCTATAATTAATGTGAATTGTGCGCGTTACGAATGAAAGTCTAATGGTAAGACAGTAAAACTCTAATGAAGAAAGACAGAACACAGTCCTTTGAAAGCTTGACGTGGGTGACGAGACGTCTAGATTCTGTAAACATCGATTTGCCGTGATTTTTAATCGACGAGTACAAAACCGCGCCTCGGTTAGCGCACGCGCCATTCCTTACATCACCTTAAGAAGACAATTGCTGAGAGGAAGAATGGCACCGTAAATGTGATAGTTGGATAAAAGAATACGGAATAAGAACGGCTCGCCTGGTGGCCGGGTGTTGGTGCTCGTGCACGTACGTACCTACACAAAGGACCGGGTTTGTGGACTGCGAGGGTAGAGGAAAGTCGAGGGGGCTCGCTGGTGGCACCGTGGCACCTATACATTTAAATAAATAGCGTTTCATTATAACTTTTGTGCGCGCGTTACTGTCCGCTTGACAATGCCTGAAACAAAGCGCCCTTCCATTGTTTTCGAAATAAAAGAGCGCCGGCCCCACGGCATGGCCGCCGACGACGGCGACCAAGCGCCGTCCATGCCGTCTCCAGCTTAGAATCGACATCGTCTTCCTGGGATTTGCTGGACGATCTCGTATGACCGTTCGTTGAATCGGCCAGTTTCAATTAAAAGAAATGTGTTAGAACATGAGAAATCATGAAGATAACGTCGCTTGACGAAAAGCGTAGTAGTAACAAAATACGAAAGCAAAGAATGAGGCACTGTCGTATGCAAAAATAAGAACTCCCAGCGAGTCGCGATGTAATTCCACGTGAATTTCAGCAAGTGGGATTGCTGTGAATTCCGATGCAATAAAAATCGCGAACGCGACGTCTGCAAATAATATACAATAAGTACATGCACGAGCGCGACGTTCTCCTGCGCACTTGCCGCGCGAGTTTCTAGAGTGCATAAAGGCCCAGTAAATATAACTCGCGATATTGTGCAAGCGGACCGCTTTGTAAGGAGCGAGGTTACCGTCTTAATATCGCGGGAGGAAGGATTAACCGCGAGACCCGTCTAAGAATAGAAGGATCACGGTGGGATTCTAATTAAACGGAAAACAGCTTCATTAAGTTCGTAACTGCCTCGGGGCCAGGCCGTGCACACCGTGGTTCCGAACCTGTGCCATGTTAAGGCGAACCCTAGGATGCACGTACTATGGAACCATGAGTCATGTATTTCGCCCTAATTACATAATTATCTGTACACGCGTACGTATCGTTAAAGCAGCTCGAACAAACTGACTTCTTTCAATCTGCAACATGTTTTTAAAACTACATTAATGCCGTCCGAGAAAAAGTAATGACCGTGATCTGGATAACACGGTTTTAGATTGGTTGAGTTTATCGACAGTAGTGCTGATATATCGATCAACGTCGTTAATTTCCTTTCTATTCAATCGGATCTAGTAGAGCTCATCAGATAGCAAAGGATCGATATTAAACGTAATTTTCGTCACGCTTGAAACGAGGCTGGCTTGTGCCGACTGGTCATTTATAAATCCAGCAGCCGACTGTTCCGCGTATTTTCGCGATTTCGCGCGTCCAGCACGGGGCTTGAAAGAGGGTACGCGAGAGACGGGGCGCGCGTCGGCAGCACCGTGGTAGCTGTAGAATCAAAAGCGGCGTAAAGTTGTCGCCGTGGATGCAGTTACAGTGGCTTCGTTACGTGTCGATTTGCCGCCCAGTTGAAAGACACCAATTTATAATTATTGCATTGAATAGACCGGCACCGTACACGGCAACTCCCTACCATTCGATATTACCATCCATTGTGCAGTTTAGGTTCTATGCAGTCGTCGCTCTCTTCCTACCACCTTCGCGTTTCCCTCTCTCCCTCCCGCTTGCAACGCGGATTTCTGATTCCTACTCCTACATTTCTCTTCATCTCGCTCCGTCCTTTTTTGTCTATCGTTCAATGCTGTTTAATACATAAAAGCTTCTACACCTCGCGTTGTTGTGCGAACGAAACGAACGCTTTACGAACGTTCCCCCTTTGCATTTTCCGCAAGAGTCTCCACGCAGCAAGCACTCAGCCCCCATTGACGATTACTCTTCTTCTCGCGTGTTTCCAGACATTCGTCGATCGAGATACAATTAAAGGGAACATCGAAAAGCGGTTGGAGAAAGCTTAAAAAAGAATTCATCGCGTACTCAGGGGCCGAGCATCGGGTCGCACCCCGTCTATTAACGCTTTCCGGTCGCCGTTGGCTCGTGCTCGAGGGGCTAAGAAAAAAAGAGCAACGAGACAAAGGGTCGAGCAGATTGGCGATTGCAATTTGCAGAATGGACCTGCGAGGACGTGTGCAGATCGAGGAGAACGAAGAGCAGAAGAACGGCGCGTTCCGCTGTTAGAAGAGAAGCTCGGAGGACGAGCGTAGGAGGAGAAAGATGGAAGAGGGTCTGAGGGGGCGGCAACGGAAAGGCAGAGGCAGAATGCAACGAATTCGAAAAGAGCGAAGCCCTGTGCCTGCATACGTAATGCCATCGGGCCATTGTCAACCGGCGCCGGCCCCCTTTTGTCTCCCGCGGGGGCAACGGGGAGGGGGGAGGGGAGGATAGGCGAAAGGGCAGAGCTGCCCCCGGTACCATTCCGCGGGAAAATTCTGATCGCAGCCAGGGACCGATATCGATCTTCGGCCGATCATTTGCATGCTCATTGTTCGAGCATCCGACGACGAAAATTCCGACGACGACGCCCGTCGAGAACAATATTCTCCGCTGCCACACCGTGGCCTCTCCTTTCCACGCCCTGCGTTCTAAGAGCACAGGTGTCCGTGGCAATAAGCGTTCGCCGCAATTCATCCGCAACTGTTTATAAAACACGGCGTATTGGCTTCGATCAGTCAAACTTCCGCGATTCGTTGTCACTACGGCGGACGCAGACAATATGGACGAAAAACAATAAAGCGTTTTACGGCATCCCCGAAGGTTTCTAACTGTGCAACGAGTTCGCCGTGCTCTACAGTCGGCAAACGTTTTTTGAAGTGGTATATGTATAGATCACAGAGAGGAAATTACGGGTCTTCTGAGAAGACGAATTAATTCGCGCACGAAGCTTGCGCGAGATCGACAGAGGTTCGTGTATGACGGTAACGAAAGAGGAGCGCGCTCGGCGATAGGGTGGATGGTTGGAGATGGTAGAAGAGACAAGCGGAAAAGTAACAGACGGAGAAAAAGGTGAGGCGGAGAGAAAGAGAGACATCGGTGCACATATTTTTATGTCATCGCAGTAGAGGCGATGCATTGTTGTCGCGAGACAAAGGCAAATGTGGCGGAAAAATTGCGGAGGAAAGGCGAAGCGCGGGGAATCCTGGTTCTGGGATGGGTGTCGGATGGCGAAAAAGAGCGGAAGAGGGATGGAGAATACCCCGAAGGGAGGAGGGTGCTACACGCACGCGACAAAGCGGAATAGGTTAATGCCGGATCTCGCACGATTGCATGACGATCCTTTCCACGCTATGTCCGTCGAAATGTACGCTCGTTGAATAAATACTAAACACAAACACGGAATCCCGCCGTCACGTGAAAAGCATATTGCTCTGTGATTGTTCACCGGGTGTATCGAGTTTATTAAAATTCATTCTATCAATTCTTTCCATTTTGTTGGACAATATAATATACACGGAAGAGGGTGGCCAATTGGCCAGGATCCTCGACGGTAGGATTTTTCCGAACGCATGTCGGACCGAAGGAAAAGATTCCTGGCGCGGAACAGAGGGGGAAAGGGAAAAAACGAAATCGGGGTAGAGGAGACGTAGCAACTACAATTAAGCCAGTCAGTCCGTGGCTGAGTTGTTCCATTGAGAGAATTGGCCTGCACAGGCAGCGAACTATCGAGCAGAATTGAGAGCCGGCGGGGAGATTTCGCAGATTATCAAGCATCAGTTCCCGGGAAGAATAAGCAACCGCCAACCGTCATTTAACTTTAACGCTCGAACTGCCCTCGTCCGCACCCCCGGCAACCCCCGAGGGCCTCCGTTGGCCCATGCTAATTAAATCTGCCTACGTACCTACCCCCTTCGCGGTGTTGCCCTCGACTAGACCTCCTCGTCGACCTTATGCCCTTTTGAATCATACCGATGATGCTATTTTATTTATGTGCGCAACGCTATTTCCGTCGTCTTATTGGCATCGTTGTCTTTCACGGCTTCTTTCTCTTAATATTTTTTAACAACAACAGTTCTTTCGAAAAAGTCCATCGTTAAAATAGGAAAGCAACGTATACCGATATTCTTCTGATCAGAATTCTGCATTATCAGCAAAAGAAAGCACAAAGGAGACATCCGGAAGATCTGCGTCAAGAAACGTAAGGCCGTCGAATAAAAGAGCTCGAAGTTCTTCGAAGAAACCATGCTGCATTCATATTCGTTATTTCCTGAAAACAGCTTCGAGCGTGCGATGCTGTCTGACGCATAAGCGACCGGAACTACTGGCTTACACGACCCACTATCCTGTGTAAGTTTCTTCGCGTGTTCTGAATATTCCCGGTCGTGTATGTAGCAAAATCTGCCGGCATCCTCTGTTTACTCTCTATTGTCCCAGTTCCAAAATATTACAAGATCTACCTTGCCAAATGTAATGTTAATACATATGTACTTACATGTACTTACGTGTGTACATGCGTTATTAGTCCTGACCACGAGATCGGTTGAAAAATTCCAGCCACGAAATCTCGTCCGCCTAATATCCTAGCATCTTCCAGACCCGATTCGATCATAGATCTCTCTCACGGCATCCGCGCTTGGAACTGTATCTTAGCGATGGCACTCCTGTATTCATTTGATTCAGCTATGCAGCTTATCCCGAACGAGGCGCAGGGTAAAGCGCAGGAGTATGTGTTATTCGTTTCCACAATAGCGTCATTGTTGGAGCATTGTGCTTCCACCCCATTCCGTACATTCGTCGCGAACATTTTACTTCCCACTCCTTCGTGCTAGCGAATACACGTATACGCGCTTTACACGCACGAGTACCTTTTTTCTACTCCTCCGCTACTTCTACTTTTTCCTTCCCTTCATCTTAGACTTCCTCTTACTGTCATCACTGTTGCCTGTTTGTTTCGCAACTTGTGCTTTTATTCCCTTCGCTCTTATCACATCGAACGAAAGTGTCCCAAATTATTCTCGTGATTTTATTTATCTCTGTTCATCTCGAACAACACAAATACATGAAGTAAATATATAAGCGCTTCCAGAGGTGGACATATGCAGACAATAATCGAGCTTCCATAAACAATTAGTGGTAGGACAACGACAATGATATAGCGAGCAACGAAGATCTGGGGCGACAGTCGAATCGTTAAACCTAGGTCTATAACTAACGTTATCGAGTTTCCAGTATCACGTCTAAGCTAGTATCATAGCTATACCAGGCTGTGAATCTCTAAATGCGTGCTCCACGAGCATAAACCTACGCGAATTACTATGTGGCTCGTCCAGGAACGATGCCTGATTAACGACGGCACGATATTGTCCGGGGTTGCTCGAAAAGGGGGACAAGGGACAGTAATGCGCTCATCTCCCGTACACAATAGAACAATGCGTTCCATAAGTAAAGCGCCACCACTCTCACGAAATATACACGTCCACGCGCCGGTGTGTACGCGCCTTCGAATGAACCCCACACTTAAATGTTCCCGAGTATTCACGGTGAAACCCGTTCGAATGGTCTGCAAACTTGAATACCCTGTTGGATGATCTGATTCGACGATTGTCTAGCCTTTGGATTAAACAATCTATAGAATGTTTTGCGATTCAATCTAAATTTCAGAATCGCTGAACGCAACGGCTGATTCGATAAGCGAAAGAACGAAGGGTGAGATGGATATAGGTAGGGCGAAATCGTAGGGCGATCGGGAAACGGTAGCACGAATTTAGAATTTGACGGACATGATGATAACACTTAATTCCCTAAAGTAAGAAAACGACTCGGAAGTCGACGCCTAAAGTTCACAATGCTCAAGGTAAGAGAACGAAAAGACGGACGGACGCGCAACAACGAGGAAACAATGAGTCGCCGTCGGCCGAGGAGGACGAACGAGCGAGCCACCGTCAAACAATGCGCCGAAACAATACGGGGAAGGAGGATGCCACCGCGTAACAATGTGGACAATAGACAGACGGGCACAAAGAGAGAGACAGAAAGAGAGAGAGAAAGATGAAGAGTGAAAGAGACAATGAATAGGAGAAAGCGAGCGAGGAAGAGAGGCAGAGGATATTCGCGAAAAGCGCGAGCGCGAAATGAAAAGAAAGGTATGGTCACCGACAGGGGAGAAGGAGAGAAGGTCGCGGTTAGCGTGGAATCCGAACAGCTAAAACAGCTCTGACGCGGAACGATATGCATTCGATCTCCATCGTCGACAAAGTAAAAGGAAAAATCTGGACCGTGCCCGCCGCAGTGGTACCTATTTCCCTTGTTAAAACGATCGTTTCAAAAGGCCGATCTTTTAAAATCAACTCCGCTCTCTGTGTCACCGTCCGAGCGCGGAGTGCATCCACTGTTCCATTTAAACTGGAGCGGCGAAAAAGTCAAGGTAACCCAATTCGCAAGGGGAAAATCGAGCACGATCGTCCGCGGGCCAAGAAGAAGACTCTTAAGGTCGTGTCCACAAGCAAATTCGCGACGCATGCCGGCCGGCTGCTACGAGCTTTATGATCGAAAGAGACTCCACGCGGAGGATGGGTTAACAATGCGCGCGAGCGAGAAGGAGAATGTCAAGTGGACATTGTTGACGGTGACAATGCCGCTGAAATTGCCGGAGAACAAAGAGGTCTCATGATGACGCTGCTGGCGAGCGAGCGAGCGAGCGAGCGGGCGAACGAACAAGCGAATTGAGCGAGTTGCTCGTGGACAGCGACTTCCCCTACATTCTCCGCCGCACTGGCCCGCTCGGTTCGCGCACCCTCCCTTTCTCCCTCGCACGAATCGAGTGCGGAACCAAGGAGACACGTTTCGTCTTCGTCACTGGACGAGCACACCCCCGCCAACCCTTGTGTATCGCATGGCATTATAATCATCGGCTCCATCGCGACGCCTGTGTCGATACTCGTGAATTAAGCACCTTGATCCATTAAGGACCGACGTACTTGTGTATTCCGAGTTAACGGGTCTGTTTGGCATTGTTTTAACCGCCGCGACGCGATGACGGCCGACGGCGTGCAACGCGTTAATGCAATGGCTTATAATGCGTTGACAGCTTTACGTCCCCGTTATCCAAATCCAAACGTTTCATGTACCAACATAAACTTCAACGATCACTCGTCCAGCGGTATCGTCAATTTCTGAGCATTAAATATCGAATTGAATCAGCAAATTAATTAACAACGACGGAGAATAGAGCTTGAGAAAATTCGAAGACCGGCGGTCGTTTTTATTTTCCCCGGGTCGGTGAATACTTAAAGGACGGGTCGCGCTCGTCGATGTTCGAAACTTCGAAGCTCCGTTTGTATTCTCCGTTTCTGAAGAAATGTATGGCACGCGTACATTTTCACTCGCCTATATGGATACACGAGACGCGGCGAAGAGAGAAAGCGTGCGGAAGAGCAAAGAAGGGAGTTCTATATACGTATACAGTACAGATGTATATACATGCAGGTATACATCGGCATCGTTCCGTGCTTTCATTCGTTCGCGGAAAGAAGTAAAGAGCTTTGTCGCCGCGGCATCAAAAGCTTGAATGACGCGACGATGAAAGAAGGAAGTATCGGTACAAGAAACTGCACAGTGAATACTGAAAAGAATGTAGTCACGAGGGGAAGGGAGGGGGGAGGGGGCGAGCGGGTAGTTGAGACGGGAAGAGTTAAAAAGGAAAGGAAAAGATAGCGAAAACGGGAAAGGGGGAAAAAAGGAAGGAGGAGCCGAAGGAGCATTGCGGAGAGAGAACCCTCCGCGAAAAGACCGATAAAAGTTTCTGCCTCGAGAGATGGATATTGAGAATGCGTTCCACGATCTGCTACTACGATTTATTAATTAATTCATCCGTCTCTGATAGGAAATCGACTAACTATTTTCCATTTCTAAAATGATCGTCGAAAAGGAAATAACATCGATATCGTCGCCAGAATTTATCGGATAAAGCCGTGGGGGTGTACGAACGAACCCTATAGTCGTTACCTCGTTAAGGTACGAGAAAACATCTCCGTGGATTACATCATTGTCAGGTGTGGCGGAGTTCTAATAGCTAAGTCAGGTACGCAGGATTACGTTAAACTATTACGAGCCTTCAAAGCACAAGCTTCGTTGTGCATACATATACTGCACACTATACAGGGTGTCCCGTATAGGCGGCCCGTGGAATCACGGCGAAATGACGTAAAGCTAGGAAGGGAGAGGAGAGAGCTGAAAAGCCGTACCCGCGGCAGCGTATGCAGATAATCGGTACAAAGCCTTTCGTCGAATGACAAAGGAGAGCAGTGGCCAGCCTCATGGTTCTCTCGCATCTATATGCCAACGCGTGCATACACGCTCGTATTCAGCCAGTATTATTATACTAGGTGGCAGCGTACTACTACGACAGGCCCAGTTTCCAGAGCTTTATTCCAATCGTTAGTAGTAAAACGAGACAAGGGTCTTCGCAGAATTCCCTTAACTTCGTCACAGAGGAAAAAATACGATATTATGAAAAATTCTATAGATCGTTAATCGGATATAGGAACTAATGAGAAAAGAAATATTTATGCTTGATTAATGAAACAGTTCGCAATTATTGGCTACCTGGAATTGTAACCGGTGTATACAATAAAGCATGCTACTCTCTCTAGCTCGTCGACAACAGGTTAGAAAGCAACATCTTATTTCGATAAAAGTCGCGGAAGTCTATTAATCACTGGAGCGCATTGTGACATTCAACTGGACGGCATTCAGGGTTTCAATATTATCAATACTCAACAGCGGGGCCAGCATCCGCGTCTATTCAAAGAGAGTTTATCAATAGGGCGCAGGACACTCTTACTGTATCCGCCTGTAAGGCGTTCTAAAGCTCGGCAAGGCTGCTCGTATAACTTTTTCAAAATAACCGCCAGCGAACAGGAATTTTTCATTCAAAACACTGTTACATGCATATTTAATGCCTGTCCGTTAAACTTCGACTATACTGAACACGGATTCTCAATTAATACTTTCAATGTTCCACGCGTGAGCTTAACGTCTCGGGGAGCTCAACTTTTGCAATGTGGACAGAAACGAACAATTTGACCACTCAAGCACGTACGTGAAGAGAGGATCTTCTTGATATTACAAGGTCGAAAATAATCCTGGGATGAAGTGATTGGTGAGGTTTCCGAGAAAGGCAAAGAGGAGTGGACACCATTCTTTCTTAGGTCCGATTAAGCCTATTAAGACTAATAATTTATTTTGATCGCAACTTACGCGACTAGCATTCAGAATCGGAGAGTGTGATCGTCTGAAAAACACTCATCGGTTTTCAGATCACAATGAATCAGGCATGTCCAAATCCAAATCTGTTTTTAAGGGTAGGAGTGCTCTCGCTGGCTCCGGAGTTGAGTGAGTGATGAGCCGAGCGCGGAGCGGAGAGTCGTGACATATCCGAAGACTACTGTATTTCGACGTAAACTTTGAATCAGTTCATTCAATGCGAATGTACGTGTATCGTTCGTTTACTACTAGAACGATCTTGCTTACGTTCAACCGCGAAGTCGCCGTAGTATAAAGCGGTTTCTGAATCCAACGCGTGCGTGCCGAGTCACCATGTATAATATCAACCGCGATCGTCACGAGCGAAGGACTCTCAGAGCGTTAGCCGCTCTTGGGTACTCCTCGGAGCCCTTCCGTGGGCATGCTTACGATGAATGATGAGTTTCTCGCGCTCCAGAGAAATAAGAGCCCACTGGCCACGGGTATTTCTCTCGCGCTCGGTAAATACAGAAATTCGAACACAATTAGTTTTCACGCCGAGTTAATTAGGAACGTTATCTTCGAAGGCTCGTCGAAGGCATCGTGTGCAGCGAGAAGCATGTCTCCCCACTGCATTGACGGTTTAAGCGAATTCGCCGTTAATTCGGCTAACACAAAAGTACAAAAAGAAAGCCGAAAACCCAACGAATTTGTGAAATGCACGGTTTCGTGACCAACAGACGATTCTCTCCACGGTCCAGTTAGACGATACAGAATTAAGCTCGAAAAGTGCTCGGCGTGTACCGGGACAGTGGAATACCGTGCCTATAGAGTTATAAACAGCGACAAAAGGATACCGAGTGGGCGACGAGCATTGAATGTACGAGAAAGGATTGTATGCTGACGATGGTAGCGACGTTGCTGTTGCTTTTGGCATACGTACATACATATGTCACGTAGCGTGCTTTTCGGTGTATCCGTGTTGCCGACAGAAAAAGGGAGTATTTTAGCTAGCGTCCATACGAACGTAGGGGCGAAACAATGTAGCTTTTGTGCGAGAAAGAAACAGAAAAGCCAAGCCAAAGAGTGAGTCTAAGAGCGATTGAAATACTCGGCCGTCTGTCTTCTGCTTTCTACGCCTTCCTCTTCGTCTCACCCTCTACCAATCCTCTTTTTCTTTTCCTGCGTCGTTGCTCTCCTATCGTCTTGCACTCACAATCAAATATCCATACACAGTCGTAGCTTCTTTCGTAGTCTGTTTCATTCTCACTTTGATCGTGAGATGGCTACGACTTCAAACACGTTCACGTTTTCCTCTGGCAGCAGTGAAACATTCCGTATCCCGTCATCTTTTACTAGATTCGCTTAACCCCTGACCCATTGGCCTTGACCTCTTAAATTTATAGTAGGAGTCCTTCTTCATGTAACTTCTAGATGTGGAAACTATTACTCAACGACGACAACAGACACGGCGAAAGAAAAACGTATTACCGTCTGGCATACATGAGATTTCATATAGATGATCTGTTGAATCAAAGTTGATACAAAAGTTCTTCGCAACAAAGGATTCATTCTTTTTGTTGGACCTTTGAGTCAAATGAAGAAAGGCTGACAGAATGAGAAAGTAACGACGCGCGGTACGAAGACGCTGTTAGCAATAGGAGGGTGGTATGTGCAAGATGGGGTGAGTATTAGTAGACATACATAAACGTGAGGGGTGGTTGCAGGTTGATAGTCAAGACTGCCTTCAGATTCCAGAGTGAAGCATTGTGTCCCGAACACGCATTGTCCTCCCGTCACCGGGAACTCGACAATGCCGAGTCCGTAAGTTAGTAACCCTACCGTAAAAACTTATCTCCACCCCAAACCATCGACCTCCAGCCTCCGTGATTCCGTTCGATTCCCAACCTTCCCCCGCCTTCTCTTCCGTTTTCTTGTCCTGCCTCGTGACTTCTACCGCTTTTCTAAGAATCAACGATCTCTATTACATTCTTGTTCTTCCATAAACTGTCTATAGGAAATTTGAATTTAACTTCTTATTGTTGCATAAGATTAGCGAAGGAAACAGTAATTTAACACGATGAAATCCTCAGTTCAATCGGACTGAACCGCGTCAGATTAAATCATGTATCTTAAGCAATTTGTGATATTTTTAAATAAAATTCATTTATCAGTTTTTTTAATACTACAATTTAGTATGCTGACAAATTGATTGATGAGTAACAGCCGAAGAAGTCGATGGTCAGCAAGCCAAGAGACACTTTCGGATCGGAAGTGAACGTCCTAGGGACCGGATACAAACATTAGGGGTTGGCGGGCGGTCCTCTCGTTGGGACTCAAGTTGCCGAGCAGCCGGACAACGCGTGGTCGCCGGACAAAGCTCTTCTAATTGTCCCCATCAACGACGAAGAATGGACCGCGGGCCTGCCGCTGACAATTTCATTTGTAATTTGCATAAGGCTTATTAAAATCACAATGGACGCGGACCCACGGGGATGCTCGATCGAGGTAGCCGCAGGCTTCTTTTTTCGTTTGCTCGATAGAGAATAATCACGGTCACCGCTGAGCTCGTAATTGAACTTTGATAAGGTGCACCGTTCACTTCGATCATTCGCATTTACGTACTATTCATTCAAAACAAATAACTGATCAGCTAACTACTTGATTATTATGACGAACTTACGTATTAAACAGTTGCTCCTACACGTTCTCTTATCCATAGCTGTATCCTGGTATATTTGACACACTGTTTCACTTAATTATACATTTAGAAGTCACATTTAAAAAAAAAAACGAAAAATAAAGAGTATCATTAAAATAAAAAGATGTGTCTAATTCGGTTTTACAGGAAGAAAATAAACGGTTCCTTACGTAAAAAACTAATGACAAATGACTATATAACAAGAAATTGATTTACAGGTTATCTTTTGCACGACTTATGAATTCACGTTTCCCGAAATGTGTCGCGCACGTGAAAGACGGCGCGGAACTGAGCCATCTCAAAACGCTATCATATCGCGCGCTACCACATTCCCCCACCATTTCCTATCAAAATGCGTCTACGCATCTCTCATCCAGGCTGCTATAAAAAATCGTTTTAATGCAGATATAAACTGGTATTGTTTACTGAATCGTCTAATATAAATATAATCGCTTCACTTAAAAAATAAAAAAATAAAGAAGGGAAGAAGTATTGAAATGACGATAGAATATCATTATTTTTTTAATGTTTTTCTTTGCTAATATCCCATATGGTTTACATGATATAAAATATTTTTACTTGAAATTAATGTCTGACTCTAGGGCAGCTGTTTTCCAAAATACAAATGCCTTGATCTTTGTCGCGTACGTATCCAACTTTGCAGACGCAACCACTCAAGCAGCTTTTCGTCTGAATGCAAGGCACCGAGTCCCAGTTATCAATATTATTGCATGTCTTTTGACAGATCGGATTTGCCTGGCACTGACTGTAAACTTCATTTTCTCCACAAGTATCTTCGGTATAGAGTATCTCTGGCTCTTAAAAATTTAATCGAAATAACTATGACTTAAAATTCGTTTTTTTAATGAAAAAACGCGAGATTAAACTTTTAACAAGATAGATACTTACTAGAGAGTACTGATCCCGTTGCCATGTTTATACCCACGAGCAAAAGAAAACTCGTGATAATTAAAACAAAATACTCTTGTAAAGACTTCATTTTTCACCAAGTACCGAAGAATAAATGCAAGCGACGATCGAGGCTGCAAGTTTAAATACCCGGTCGCGAATGGAATACAGAGATATCCAAATTGGTGCGCTATCAATAAAAGAACCAGTTTTAATCGCACAAAGGCAATGTTCTCTAAACGAGGACTCTGTAAGTGGCGCATCAGGGAGATAAAAAATGAAACGATGTACGTATTAACGATTAAGGTATGTATGCGGGCGGAAAAGTAAGTATTGCGGAACGACTAAATTTCCTGTTTTCACGTTATGTATTTGCGGATCTTCGAATTGTACAGCAACTCGTTTACATACAACATATATAAGTGTCTTACTAGTAAATTATTTGTGTGATCTTAAAATAAGTATTCGTAATGAAGAGGAGTCCTGTGATAACGTTTGTTGCAGAACGAAGCGCTTACAAAAGAATAATCCTGAATGCTAGATGCAAGGAAAAAGCTATTCCTTTACTAAGAATGTCTCTGCATGGCAATTCAAATTGATTTAACAGGATTTGAATCAATTAAAATCTAAAATGTTCGTAAATTAATATAAGGTTGGTTCGTGTTAAACACAAGACATCGAAACGTAAAGTGTAACACTGAAATCTTGCGAATTAGAACGTAAACTGAGAGAAAATTCGTGTCTAATTAAACTTGCAAAAGATGTATTACTAACTCCTAATAGTGACAATGATTGATAATGAAAAGCCACTCGCGTACATCAAATGCTGCGACCAAATACTTCCCTTCATGAATGTACGACATAATAGAAGCTTCTCTTTCTATCTTAATGTATATGTTACATCGAAGTAAGAAAAATTCTACAATACGGGAATAAGTACTAAAGTCGAAAGGTGAATAAAATTTTTTTCGCTAACGAATAAAAAGAGGGGTCAACGTTCGTAGGTGTACGTGATGCGAACACGTTATTGCATCGACAAAAAGCACATTTGTGTGCATCATATCACGAATATTTACTACACATTCAATACGAACATGACAATCGAGTGAAACAGACGCAAAGATCTTGATCAATGGTACAATACAATCGTGTATGTATCATAAATTTTCTTTCGCATTTTTTGATAAAGGAGCAAAGAATAAGAAATTGTATTTCTCTCGATCGCCATATCTTTTCATTCACGACATACTATCTTCTTTACACTTTGTTTCAAGTGTACCGAATTCGTTCGATACAAGAATAGAGTAAGAAGTCAGTGTCTCACGTGACCCGATCGATGTTCAACGGTGAGGAAAATAACTATATCACAGATGAAGGAGAAGAATCGAGGGAACAGCAACGGCAACGGTCTACCAAACCTTTGCAGCAAGGGCTCTCTGCATTAAAACAGTCTTGCTTCGTTGCTTCATGCGTTCAATGAAGTACTCCTTGCCTTCCAGGTTATCGCCGGCAGGTCCAACCTCCTCATTCTAGTAACAAACGAGAGTTAGTTGGCTCCTAGGTCGCACATTTCTTGCACGTGTGGCTCATCATCATCATCATCACCATCATCATCCTCATTATCATCACTTATTCCTCATAATATCATCCGGATTATCATGATCGTCAGCACGAAGATAGGCTGTTCTCTCGCGAAAGCCTATACAGAAGAGACCTAACCAACCTTGTTAGCTGTGTCGCCCCCCTCGCCCTCTCCCCACCTCTCGTAGTCATCATCGTCTCTTTCTTCACCCTCACTCAAAGGTCCATCTTGTCTTTTACTAGGAGGGACGTTCGATCCTCCACCACTTTGTTGATGCTCTACCGCGTCATCTCCGCCTTCAAGCATTTTGTTGATCTTCTCTTTCGCCTCGTCGACCTTCCTCATTGGGTCGGGAGAGTAACTACGATCGCTGTATCTATCGCGCGAATTAGCACGGCGGTCTCTAAAGTCTCGTCTATCACGGAAATCGCGGAAGCCTTGCTTACCGTGGAAGAATCTACCGCCACGGTTTCCGCCACGCCCGCGCCCGCCACCGCGATTGTTAAAACCACCGCCCCGTCTATTGCCGAAACGATTGTTATGCTGATTATTATAGAATCGATTACGATTTTGGAAATTATTGCCACCGCCACGATGGTTAGGATTATTGAAACCTTGGAAACGTGGCTTATAATAAGTGCCGCGGTTATTGTACGGTCGGAACTGTCTCTTCCTATAGTAACTTCTATCTCCAGATCTGCTGCGACTACGACTTCTGCTGTAAGAACGGGAACGTGATCTAGAACGCGACCTGCTATAAGTGCCTGATGGAGATCGACTGTATTTTCTTTCGTAACTGCCCGATCTTCGGTTAGAGTATGATCGTGAACGGCTTCTGCGGGGTGAACGAGATCTTGAAGATCCCGAGCTGGAGGCACTGCGCGACCTACTGCGCGAACGTTTCGCTGGACGGTCTCTACTCATTCTCTTCGAAACGGCTCCACCTCTGCTAGACGATTCACGTTTCTTAGGCGTCTGTCTGTGCTGTCTCTCCGTTTCACTGTCAGAATCGGTCCTGGGTCCTTTGGCCTGACTTGGATTTTTCGTCGGCGGAGGTGGACGCGGTGGTTCTGGCGGATGGCCAGCTCCACTATTACCGCTCTGACCAATTGGTTGGAATTTCCCACCCAGGTTATTACTAGAACTGAACTTGGTAGGCGTCGCTTGCGGTGCAGATATCGAAGGATCCTTGTACGATTGGAATTTGTTTTGTGGCTGTGGCGTAGGATATTTTACCGGCGCTTGTTTCGGAATCGGTGGTTCTTTGGGCAATGGCGGCGGTGTAGGGGCAGTCATAGGCTGAGCAGCCGCTGCTCTCTTTTCCGCGAGTTCGCGTTGCATTTGCTTCCGTATATTCATGGATTTCTCCAATGCCGCACGTTGGAGCTTCTCTTCCAGTTCGTTATCATCATCTTCATCACTATCAACGTTAGCTTGCATCTTCTTGTTCTCCGGAGGAACGTCCTGCCATTTTTGTGGAATGACGTCCTTTTGCCTAAATAAGTAAAGAAATAGCCATGATTAAATATGCAGTGACTTCTTTAAGAATATTTTTAAATTGCTATTATTGAATGCTTTACCTAGCTGCTTGGGCAGCTTTCCATTTCGCATTTAATGCAGCCGTGTCGAGAGTAGGTAATTTGGGTTCAGGATGGATTAGCTGGGACTCCTGCTCAAATATGTCTGTGAGTGGCTTTCTTTGGATTTCTAAAAGAATAAAATTACACGAAATTAAATGACATACAATAGAGACGAATGCAGCACGTAATCTTTATGATAGCCTTGAATTTTACCTTTGCGCTGTTGTGCGGTCATGGGCACTCTAGCTTCCCGTTCGTGGTACGCCTTTGAAGCTTCATCCCTTTCTCTTTCCCTCTCTCTACGCAGCTCCTCCTCCCTTCGCGAGCTCTCAGCCAGTTTCTCCGCGTTGCTAAGAGGGGAAGCTATGTCATTAAACTGAGCTACATACCTAGTAAATATAAAAACATAAATAAAATATGATAGGTTAAAACCCGCGTTTCCATTCATGTATCCTCAAAACATTAGACGGAAGACGACATAAATACGGAAAATCGGCTAAGGAAACAAATTAGGTGCGGAACGGAAAATAATACCTGCGATGTTTTTTTATGAAACAATTGCATAAAAAACATTCCGTGAAAACAAATTAACGAAACGGAAACGAAAATGAATGATCACGGACTGGACGTAAAGGTTCAAACCTTTTCAGCACAGCAGTTTCTTTTTCAACTTTTGCATAATAAGCAGTAAGCTTTGACTCCAACTGTTCTAAATCCGGCAACGAAGACTTCTTGAGAGCCTCCAAATCCCGTTCAAGCTTGTCCTTGTTTTTACGTTTCTTACGCTCTTCTTTCTTCTTTTTCTTCCTACTCTTCTTATCCTCCTTTTCTTTCTCTTTCCCCTTCTTTTCCTTTTTCTTTTTCTTCTTCATTTTCTCACTTTCCGAATGTTTCTTTTCTTTCTCCCTCTCCCGCTTCCATCTAGCAGTTTCTTCCAGGAATTTCCTTACCTGTTAACATAAATAAACTAATGGTCACCACGTTTGTAACAAACGAAACTGAATTCAAAATGTGTGTAAAAATATGATTCTTACCTTATCTTCATAGTCAGAATCATCTTTCGTCTGTTCTAAAAATTTCCGTACTTTTATCTCGTAATCATCCATTTTATCCCGGCTGTTCGAACTATAGGATACTGGTGCAATTGCAGCAGCAGGTGGATTGTTGTATTGAGCCATACGCTTGCTAAGGGGTGAGAGCGAACCCCGATGATCTTTCTTGTGCTTTCGCTTACGACCTGGTGACCGAGACGCTGAACGCGAACTTGCAGACGATGACGTGCTACTGGTTTCGGAGCTAGAAGAACTTGAAGATCCACTTGATGACGAACTGGAACTTGAACTCCATCTCTGTCTCTTCTTCGAACGCGATTTTCTTTCCTTCTTGCGTTTCTTCTTTTCCTTTTTATTTTCGGCGACATCGTTCTCAGTCTCAAAACTCTTGAATGAATCCAATGGATTCAATGACGATGTCAGTGTCTTGGATTTAATATATTCAATTGAGTTTCTGGCCTCTTCATGGAATGGAACAATTGCCAGACAGTTCTCGTACGCTTTTTGGGCTTCTTCATACTTCTTCTCATCCTCGTAACTCCGGCCTAGAGCAACAAGAGTCTCAGCCATGTATTTACGAGCGTTCGTGTGAGTTTGGTTCAATTTCAATGCTGTCTCGAAGTCATCTATTGCTTTCTTAAAGCTGCCACTATTGGCATATCTGTAACAACCAAAATGTAAACATATAATGTACACATAATTCGAAACAATTTGCTTTGTACATCTGGCATGTAATCAAAGTGACTCACAGTGCTCCACGGGCTACTAATCCTTCAACGTTTCGAGGGTCTACGTTGAGTGCCTTATTAAGACACTGGAAAGCTTCCGTGTGACGACCAGCCTTAAAATGGTCTATGCCTTCAGCGACGCTTCGGAACGCCCACTTACTAGCTTGTGCCTGTCTTAATTCGGTTGCATATTCATTGGGTGGGAACCTTTCTCTGCAACAAAAACAAAAGAGAAACGATTTTAAAAACAATAAAAACTAAATCGCAACAAATCCACTCATCTCGTATAACAAAAAATACATTCTTTACGTATAAATGTAAGAAACTGATGCTTTACCTCAAACCGACCATATTGGAATGATTCTCCTGACCGAGACCCATCAAGTCGCAAAGATATTTAATGTTGTTCGGGTTGTTGAAGCCAGTACTATTCTCCAACATCGCTTCGTACGACTGCCCTTCGTTGTCCATTGCTTTCCTACACCACAAAGAGAAAGAATTAATTATTAAGATGAAAAAATCGTTTTGACCTTTGGCAAAAAGAGAATACCAAAGCTACTTTGTTAACGGTAAAACTAAAGACTTGATAATCATGGCGACCGAATATTTGCATGTCCTGAGCATATTCCCTGGCGATACATTTATTTAAATAGTTCATACTTTCCATCTAATTCTTTTCGACGTCTCATCGTCTTATTTATGTTCATGCATATTAACATGCATATCCTTCTTGTTCCTTATTCCTTTGCACATGTGACCATGCGGCAGCACCGTTCATTGGTTTGTTCAACTGTGTAGTATTCGTCTCTTCTCTTCGATCTTCATGAATTATTCAACGATGCGACACTAATGCCAAAGATGTATCAAACAACAACGCGTTCTTTTTTTCTTATTTACGAAAAGAGTTATCAGACACCTCGTGGTATTAGAGTCGATCAAAATCTACGTTTGTACCGTTAACAAGCAGCAGGGGTCCGAAACGGGGATTACATTGCAGAAAGTTCGGTAAGTTTCCTTTATTACCAGATCTTTTACGTATAAATTTACAATGGTACACAACCTCATTATTATGTAAACTCGTCTCTCACCTTTCTTGTACCGCTAAGACGTATATTTCTAGTATTTTGTATCATGTTTGTAATCAGAGGATTTCTCAACACAAAAGCACACAGCCTATCATCAATCGACGGTGGTTTGGTTTTTATAAGTTTGGTGCGATAAAATAAATTGCATAGCCCTAGGATAGGTTGGGAGCCACGCCTGAGTATATTTTATCTTCCAAGTGTTGACCAAAAAAATTTTTTTATATGTAGTAGTACTGTTGCCTGTTTTGCATTTTGTGGTGTCAATTCAAACATGACATCATTTTTTTTTAATATTTTTTATTTGTCAATTTAAGCTGTAAGTTTAAATTAGGCATTATTATGACAAGGCGCGATTCTTTTGAGGCTTAAAGGTAAAGGTTCGGGCGATTAAGATTTTAGTTATTTGGTCTCTGCTTTAACTTCGTTGGGAACCCTACGAAATTTTACTTGATTTGGTAATGTAATACGTACGAGAGGTAGATCGACACCGTGTTGACATATCATGTACTTAAGCTGGTTAGTAAATTGTGATAAAAATACTTGAGTAAAAAATATTTCAATGAATAACAATAAAAAAGTTACATAATCTTTATATATTTTACTTATTGCATTATTTATTTAAGAGACCAAACAACAGTAAATCATCATTATACCTACCGTCTGCAGCACTCACTCTGACCACCCAAGGCTCAACATCTCATACTGGAAATGCAACCTCAAAAGACATTGATGTCATTTGGCGCCATTGTTTGGCTGGTGCTTTGAGAGTAACATATCACAAACGTAGATAGAATATTGTGCGCAACAGAGCCATGTCAACCAAATCTCAAGGTCTGAATCATTTGTATCACATTATAAATTCATCATCATACTGACTATCAACTTTTTACGTTACTGAGAGTGTCTGGCACCTAAATTCATAAAAACGTGTAAGAGGAATCAAATCTAATTTACCTTGTTTTGTTAGTATCACAGTGCGTCTGTTAAATCTCAACTTTTTCTCTTTTGACCACCATATATCATTTACCTTACCTTATTTTTAACGAGAAATATAATGTAAACAGAACACTAAGGATGCAAATCTGATAAACTCTCACTTACTTATATAATTTACGAACAAAATAACTACACTGTCGATAGAAGATGCATTTCGACCACGATTGAGACTTGTATCGATCCTAATTCGAAACTACCGCTGACAGAAAATTTCCCCTGCTTTCTGTTAGTGCACAAGTGCTCTCAAAGGATATCGCAATAAGCAAATAATCAAGGACGATATATAATTGAAATACAAATTTTGAATTAAAAGTGCTACTGATGCATCGCAAGACACTTGTACCACTTGTATTGTGTATACAAAATCTCCTATAGTGATATGCATATCAGTTTACAGAGTTAGTGAAGCGTTATTATAGATACAAAAATATATACTTATCTAGATCTTTCGTAACTTACTTATAAGCTTCCGGGAGAGCATCAGAATGGATAAGTCCCATAGGTGGGTGCGGTGCTTGCCCTTCGCGGGGCGGTACGTTCATAACAGCAACGACTCGCTCAGCTTCAACGTTAACTTCACTGACTACGACGCAGATGAGGTCATTTGCCATGTAGCTTCTTGTTACACCTTTCTTGTCCACCGCCGGCACTGTGGCCGTGTTCAATATTAGAGCCTGTTCAACACACGAAATATTAAATCCAAATTCAAAACGACGTTAAGAACCAGTGTAAACAAAAGTCAATGTACCTTAACACTTAAATCCGTAACAACCCGAGGGCAATCACTGCAGTTGCAGAGCACCTTCAGAAGAAGCCCAGCAGCACTTTTACCCATCACTTGCGCGTAAATAACATCTCCAACGATCAAACTCTGAAACCAGGTAATTTATTGTAACTATATTTGCTAAGTGTTGAAGTGAATTAAAAGAGGAAGAAAGTAGATTCACCTCCAAAAAGTTACGAATACGTTGAGATTTCTCCATGGTGACAAAAGTGTCAAGGCCTGGCATTGTGGCATAAAATTCTGAAACAATATACAGATAATATATTCATTGTTCATAAAACTAACACGGAGTATTGGCCAAAGAAAATTCAGAAACAATTTAGGCGCGATTCTTTTGAGGCTTAAAGGTAAAGGTTCGGGCGATTAAGATTTTAGTTATTTGGTCTCTGCTTTAACTTCGTTGGGAACCCTACGAAATTTTACTTGATTTGGTAATGTAATACGTACGAGAGGTAGATCGACACCGTGTTGACATATCATGTACTTAAGCTGGTTAGTAAATTGTGATAAAAATACTTGAGTAAAAAATATTTCAATGAATAACAATAAAAAAGTTACATAATCTTTATATATTTTACTTATTGCATTATTTATTTAAGAGACCAAACAACAGTAAATCATCATTATACCTACCGTCTGCAGCACTCACTCTGACCACCCAAGGCTCAACATCTCATACTGGAAATGCAACCTCAAAAGACATTGATGTCATTTGGCGCCATTGTTTGGCTGGTGCTTTGAGAGTAACATATCACAAACGTAGATAGAATATTGTGCGCAACAGAGCCATGTCAACCAAATCTCAAGGTCTGAATCATTTGTATCACATTATAAATTCATCATCATACTGACTATCAACTTTTTACGTTACTGAGAGTGTCTGGCACCTAAATTCATAAAAACGTGTAAGAGGAATCAAATCTAATTTACCTTGTTTTGTTAGTATCACAGTGCGTCTGTTAAATCTCAACTTTTTCTCTTTTGACCACCATATATCATTTACCTTACCTTATTTTTAACGAGAAATATAATGTAAACAGAACACTAAGGATGCAAATCTGATAAACTCTCACTTACTTATATAATTTACGAACAAAATAACTACACTGTCGATAGAAGATGCATTTCGACCACGATTGAGACTTGTATCGATCCTAATTCGAAACTACCGCTGACAGAAAATTTCCCCTGCTTTCTGTTAGTGCACAAGTGCTCTCAAAGGATATCGCAATAAGCAAATAATCAAGGACGATATATAATTGAAATACAAATTTTGAATTAAAAGTGCTACTGATGCATCGCAAGACACTTGTACCACTTGTATTGTGTATACAAAATCTCCTATAGTGATATGCATATCAGTTTACAGAGTTAGTGAAGCGTTATTATAGATACAAAAATATATACTTATCTAGATCTTTCGTAACTTACTTATAAGCTTCCGGGAGAGCATCAGAATGGATAAGTCCCATAGGTGGGTGCGGTGCTTGCCCTTCGCGGGGCGGTACGTTCATAACAGCAACGACTCGCTCAGCTTCAACGTTAACTTCACTGACTACGACGCAGATGAGGTCATTTGCCATGTAGCTTCTTGTTACACCTTTCTTGTCCACCGCCGGCACTGTGGCCGTGTTCAATATTAGAGCCTGTTCAACACACGAAATATTAAATCCAAATTCAAAACGACGTTAAGAACCAGTGTAAACAAAAGTCAATGTACCTTAACACTTAAATCCGTAACAACCCGAGGGCAATCACTGCAGTTGCAGAGCACCTTCAGAAGAAGCCCAGCAGCACTTTTACCCATCACTTGCGCGTAAATAACATCTCCAACGATCAAACTCTGAAACCAGGTAATTTATTGTAACTATATTTGCTAAGTGTTGAAGTGAATTAAAAGAGGAAGAAAGTAGATTCACCTCCAAAAAGTTACGAATACGTTGAGATTTCTCCATGGTGACAAAAGTGTCAAGGCCTGGCATTGTGGCATAAAATTCTGAAACAATATACAGATAATATATTCATTGTTCATAAAACTAACACGGAGTATTGGCCAAAGAAAATTCAGAAACAATTTTGAGAGAAGACTAACGATTTTCAATAGTCTAGTTAGAACTTCTTAGGTCTTACTATACGGAGTAGAAATCTGGGGGTGGGAAGAGAGAGAGAGAGGAGAGAGAAACTGGAAAAAATACAAAAAAAGTATGTGAGGTGAACATTGGGCTTAGATTTCAATACACATGCATATACATCTACTTCCTCCATTTACGCGAGTCTCTTTACACGCGGTACTTTTTGTACGCGATCTGCATTTACGTAACTAGCGTTTTCTACAAGCCGATTGTGATTATTCAGCGATGTTTAAGCATGTCAGGGCTGTATGAGGAAAGGAAAAAAATACATTACGTTCCGCTAGTCATCATTTGTGTACTTTTATAAAGCATACAGACGCGAACGTTAGAATCAATCTTAAACAGTCGGGATTTGCAACGTTATAGTATTTTCCTTTCATTTGTACTGGCGGACTCTATCTACGCGATTTTCATTCACGTAAAACGTTGAAACAGATACGCCGCGTAAATGGAGACACAGGTGTATTATACTCGAAGAGACAAAATTAGAGAAAATCATAGTAAAAGCGGCAAAGAGGGCAGTTAAATACGAATTAAAAACAAGAACACATTTGGTAAATAAAATGATGGAAGAACGCTGGAAGGTAATCGATAGAAACGAACAAGAAACGGTTAAATCGAAATGGGAGGAGATAAGAGGCAGATATTACAATCAAAAAGAAGTAGATGGGAAAGAATTGCAACAGTGGGAATGAAGAAAAGATGAGTAAATATTGGAAGTATTCACAAAAGTACATGTGTCGCATATGTTTAAACGAGCCAAAAATGCTGAAACACATAGCGTATAACTTTGTAGGAGTAACGGTAAAGACAGAAATATCGATGAGAGAAATTTTTAGGAAAAAGAGCGAAGTGGATAGGAGATACATACCAACTAAGAAAGAATGCAACAGAAAAGAAGACCGATACGTAAACAACTATAGATATCAAATATTATAATATTATATAGAAACAATTATTGTATTTTATCTCCAAACATAATATCCATTTTAAGGCCGAAGATATCGAATAAACGATTACTATTACTTCTATATTCATTGCTCAAGATCGTGCAACACAAAGGAAATCATGTAAAGATTTTATAAGATCAACGTTTACCTTCATCTCCTAATTCCTGCTTAATAGGCTCAACTGTTTTGTCCAAATTTGATTTATCATAAAGTGCATCAGCCTTCTTTGCAAGAAACTGCTGCAGCTTTAGCCTTTTTCCTCTATCGCCAAAACTGTAAAAGGAGTAAGTAACTACTTCAATTTGTGAACTTTTAGAATAATTGGCTGACATACAAATATATATACAAGCACATACCTTAACGTTTTTTGACGTTGTTGGTAGATCTCAAAATTTGGCTCCTTGAGATTGAGCATGGCTAGCTCATTCTCATTGCGTTCTCCCTCCCAAACTTTCTGCAACTGTTGACCATGGTAGTTCAATGCTTGCGCCACAAGGCGTGCATCCATTGATTCCATATTCAGTACTGCAAGCAACCTAGTCCTGCAATACTATGAAAATCGGCGAATTCGTAATGTTTTCCTTTTTTGTCTTCAATATCCAAGATATTATCCAAATATAGCCGAAATTTTTAATAGCTGCCTCTGACCGACTGCCCGATAAGTGGCATGCAAAAAAGGACATCATCCAACAGCCAAGGACACATGTTTATAACTGATAAATCACTCTCCACGGTGATATCCAGAAAATTCTGGTATTTCAATCGTCTAAGGTTCAGTCGAATGCTATCGATAAGGACGTATCGGTCTCGCACTGTTTCATTTCAATCGCAATTCGTATATCTCCAAAAGGGAATGGTACTTTGCGCAAGAACGCGCTTAGACACAAAGCGAATTACCAAAAACCGTTTCCCTGAACAATTTACCTGCAGCCGTTGATATATTCCTCTGGCGGATTGTAAAAACGACGTAATAGAATAAATCTGTGGAATACTCTTTTACTCGGAGAAAAACGCTTGCATTGTAAGAAGAGCGCGTTATATTGATTTATCGATAACAAGATGGTCGTCGGGAAGCCGGATTGCGAAGGCTGATGGCGCCATAGCGCTCCAAATGGCCACCTCTTTTGCGATTCTCATCCACGCCCGTTTTTTCATGTGGGCATGTCAGACTGGCCAAAAAAGAACCCGGATTATTACTCACCGTTGCTCCTTTATTATCTTCTGACGACTTGTTAATGTGTTTTCCACCTATATCACGGCCCACTACGTAACATCATCGACGATTAAACAACTGCGTGCTTTTATTTCACCATACGCTGCACAAGTCACGACGAATGCGGCCGAACCGGAAACGATAAACTCAGCTCAGTTTACGCATGCGTATCTCCCCTTTTCCCCTTCCAATTTCATGATGAGATTTTATATATCATTTCCGGTTTAGCGGAACATACAAATATCCACGTTTCTCACGCACATCTGAACCACCGGAGATCGTACTAATCTGAGCTTTTTAAAAGAAATGTAAGTATACAGAGTGAGTTGTTTAGGGCAAGTCACCTGAGTAACTTCTACATTTTTTAATACAAAGAGAGATATATTTCAGACAATAGTTATTTGATTTTGTGATACATGGTGTACATAAGTTTTCTCCAGGTGGAGGTGCTTAGGAGATTTCAAGGTCAACTTCTAAATTTCTTTATATACCAAACGATGCAACTAGACATTCTTTATATAAAGTACTGATTTGAAGTTGACTTCAATCTCCTAAGCTTTTCCACCTGCAGAGAAGTTATGTACACCATGTACCTCGAAACCAAACAACTTTTATCTGAAACATTTCTCTCTATCTCAAAAGAAGTAGATGTTGAGTCAAGATTTAGTAAATAACAAAAACGATTTTTGTATTACATATTTTTATTGAAATATGTTTGAAATTTAGGTAGCATATGTATAGTAAATTTCAAACGAAACCCTATCATTTCTTAAAATTCTATAAGCAATCATACTTTGAAGTCTAAATAGGCTTTGATAGTTTGACATAGATACATTTCCATATTTTTGTCATGAAAATAAATATTGTATTCCTCCAATACTTTTAACGATTTAAATATTCGGATCATTCTTACTTATTTACCTATGTACACATTTTATTTCCCTCTTGTTTCAGGTTTATAAGAATATAAAAAATGTTACTAATTTATTTATTGTACTTTTTGAAGTTTATCTTTGCTATTTGTACCTACATTCCAGTAGTATAAAATTTGAGCAGCTATTATAGCATTTGCAAGAGTCGAACACATATACATTACTATCATTGTCATATCTCCTGTCTCCACAACAGAAGTAAATATTCTTGCTAGAGATCCAAAGAATAGCATAAAACCAGTCACTGCTGATAGTTGTCCAGTACTTCCATTTGCATAATTCGTATAGGCTTGTATTAACTAGAAAGAATATGAGATGTGACTTCTTCGATTCAGATAAGTTTCTATTTCTAAGCCATACCTTACTAATAAGAACAATGGGTATATTCATTGCTTGGCAAGCCCAAAGGACCTTCAGAGGAGTCAAGCCACTGACGACGGCAAGTAGAACTGATAAATAAGCGGTGAAGAATGCAGTTGCCTGAACTGTATTACCATTGAAATGCATAACTAATACAACAATTGTCAAAGTCTGCAGTCCAAGGAAAACTCCGTCGCCCCATGAGCTATAATTTTCATGAATTTATCAGCTATGATACATAAAATGTACATTTCTAATTATTGATTATTCAAATTATATTACCTGAATGGGAAATCACTGACGAAACTATAGGATACCATTGCAGTGATGGCAAATAAATCCAATAACACGCTGAACAAGCTGATACCCTCTGCACTTTTGTTTTTAATAATTTTTATAATCTGCGGTACTTTAACTAAAATAGGAAATCAGTTTGAAAAGTAATACACATGATGAAAGCGATATCATACACAGTTATTGAGTAAAGTATAAATAATTACTTGAAGGTAAGAGAGATAGTTAAGTAATTATGTAAAAGTTTCTAACCGAAAAGTGATCCACTGATAATGCCGAGGGCTAGAACTTTGCTCAAGGTTGCCTTGAAACATCCAACTGAAACATGTTCAAGATTTTCATGTTTTACCTGAAGAGGTGCATATCTTCTTCGCAAAAAATTCATTGTAAGTTTTATGAGAATTAATTTTAATTGTCACGAAGGAATAAGGACTTCGAATTTATCGTCGAAAAAAAAATTGAACATCATCGAGAAATCGCTATCAGTACTTTAAAAATCGACTGTACATACACACAATTCTTATTGAAACATCTTATTGCTTATGAAGTATAAAATAGTATCTGAAAAAAATATATCAGAGAGTGAAAAGCATTTAAATGTGTCAAAATCTATGAAATGATAGAGTGAAAAAATATTTCTATTTTTTTGAATGTGATTAAATGACTGTGGTACTATTGTAAGCATAATTTTTCATTTTGATAATTGATTGACAAGATTTAGGCAAATACATACCATGAAAAAAATTTAAGTCGTCGAAATATTCTTCGATACATTCTTCCGTAAAAAACCAATTCATTATTAATTGAGCCATGTTTATTACGCATACGTGTACTGCTTCGTGGAATCAGTGGAATACTGGAATATAAAGAATGAACTAATGCGAAGTAATTTTCATTTCCGTCGGTTCGACTCTTACATAGGTTAGTATATATTATACATAGGAAAACTTCGCCGATAAGAAATTATAACGATGACATTTTTTTTGTGTAGTTTTAACTAGATCACATTTACAATACTTTATAATTGGAATATAAATAGTTAATTGATTTATAAAACCTTATAGGTTACAAACTGAAATACAGTGTGGCGCCAGAGATGAAAAGGCTTTTCATCTCTGGTGGCGCGTGTGGCCGCTTAGCCGCTTCGCGCCACTGATCGAGTTGCAGGATCTACAGAGATCGCCTCTCTAGGTTCCTCTCTCCAAAAAGATCGTCGTTCTACGATTTGAATTCTGTCCAGATTTGTCTGGACTTGTCGAGACGCGCGAGATTCGTGATCTGAATAAGAAAGTTTGTTGTTTCTCCGCGTGTTGTATCACCACTATGAATTAGTGAGTTTCCTTATTATACGCAGAACTGTTTCCGTTCTCGGATTAATCGTCAATCAATGAACGATTGCTAATGTATATTCGGCAACGTGTTCGCGGCATAGGTGCCGGGCACTATGCAGCTGCGTGCTAATTGTAAGATTAGCGACCAACACTCATTACACCGCTACTACAGATTATTCCTCATGCCATCTAGAGTTAAGAACTATGAGTCTCAATTTCAATTTAAAAGAGAAATATGATCTTTCATTAACATTTTTTATTGAAAATTGTATAATCCTCAAACAATATGTCAAGAAAAAAGGATGGTATTGGAACGTTTAGATTTTAAGCTTGTTTCCGATAATACAGGGATGATATCCAAGGTACCGCTTTCCTCGACGCTCGGTTTCCTAAAGAACAGCTCTCTCAATAACGTACCTTCCATAGAAGGTTCCTCTAGGTCGCTTTTGCTCTTGATTCGTACATTTTGCGAGTGGCACGGAATGGACCCTCTATTGAATTCTTGCTGGCCACTACTATGAAAATCTTGTTAAATCAGTGAGCAATTTTAATATGTGATTTACTCAACTTAATCTATTTTTATCTTAGAGATTTACTTTCATCTCAAGAACTTTCTTATAACATTATCGCTTTCTAATGAAAGAGACGAAACGTTACTTTCGTCTATATGTATAATGATGATTAGCAATTAATCTGTTCTCACAATTTTTCTACCTACTAATTATAGTTCCTTACACTGTTATTTCCAATTTATCAGTTTGACTAGCTTGATGAACCATTTTCTCGTCGTCCTTCGTTCTGAGATGTTCTACTGCCCTTTGAAATTTACCTTCAAGGGTATCGTTTTCTGTCTGCATTTCAACTAAAGCGTTTTGTAACCGAGACTTCTCTTGTATTAAATCTCTAACGGTCTTCGTAAGTTCGAGGAATTGTTTTTCCTGTGCAGCTATCTGCCGTGTCAACAACTCCAGGATATGTGAAATTCGAGTCTTCAGATCGTTCGTCTCGGCTCGTGCCTGGTTCAACTAACAAAACACGAAACGCGGTATTAAACACAGTTTTCCTACTTGTTGTCGGTTTTTCCTCATTCAGTATCAATGACCAGCAAATTTACTAGGCAGGAAGGTAACCGTTCTCATTAAAAGTTAAACCGCGTTCCATACAGTTAGAGCTTGTAATTAAACGTGGCATAATTGTAGCAACTCCGTATATTGTTAGTTTAATGTTCACTTAAAGCTGTGCTAACGAATAATGAACCTGATGGATTGATGTTTCAATAACTTGAGTTGTAAAATAGGGATCACCTTTTGCCAAAGTTATCCTCAAGTACGTTATGTCGATATAACGACAGTAGTTGGAGAAAGTCGCGTGGCAAGGAGCCGTAATTACGATTCAAACTTAGCCGACTAACTGCAAAACACATTTGAAGCCCTAATTCATATAACATCTAACCCTTAGTTTTACGATCCCTTCATTTAAGATCTAAAGTTCTTATCAAATACTCATTACAAATGTGAATGGAAGCACATAGTTCAAATGAATCATAACTAAAAATCGCATTCATACAACATATTCATCGTAGTCGACGATTATTTCAATTCTGAATATGGTTTTTCGCTGATTCGTAATCTTCCCCTGAACAGAACGTTTACTTTTGCTTTCTTACATTTGCATAGAACTTAAAGTAGAAGTAGAAAGATCTAAGAAAAATAAAGTAGCATCCGAGGAGAATACGAGTAGCAAAGTTACTTGGAATTCTAACTGTTTCTTCTCGGTTTCACGAGAGTCCAAGGATTTCCGATACTGATTTCTCATGGCTTCCTTCTCAGATTCACTAACCGCTAACTTGGACTTGGCGTCGTGCGTTTCTTTAGTGCATCTGCATGAGAAACGGTAATCTATGCTTATATCGGCAAGACATAGCGTGGAATTATGCCAATTGCAACAACTTTGATAACGAGTGACAAAACTTTAAATGAAAACGATTTCAACCTCTAGTTGATTGAGAAAACATCGTTTCGTTTGAACTGCATTGTACGTATAAATGGTCGCACGTAAAATTCCAGTAAAGCGAAACGTTCGTTTAATCTACCCACATTAACTATATAACTTTCAATGGATATTTCATCTCCACGATCAAGAAAGTAATATCGACAGATACGTGTACTTGTATTATTTTAATGGGACTAAATATCTCACTGGCACGTCGATGTCGACGAGTAATTTCGACTAATACTTCTTCGGAATTAGCGAACACAATTGGTCCCTAGGGTTGGTTTAACTTGCGAACACACTTGACATGAATAATAGAGTTAAACTTTTACTAACAACCTGATATTATACTGATCACATCTCGTATTAAATTCTCCTACGTTGGAATGCAGTATTATCGTTGAAAGACCCACCAATATTATAAAATGAATTGCTCTCTTTAGTATAAAATCGATCAGATTATATAAGGGATGAGTTGGATGACACTCGAACGAGGTACGGAAGCGAGAAGTACGGAAGGTTGAATAATCATAATTTATTCTTTGAAACAATCTGAATTCCCGTTCACGTAATGCTCTCTGAATAAAATAAATTAAAAGGTACAACCGTCTTAATAGGATAGGATGATAAGTAGAGTAAGGATAAATGAAAAGCCGTCGCTCAGTTCAGTATTAATTACAAATGCATCGCGATACACGGTGGATGGTAGGGAAGAATTTACTTAATCAACTGCTTAACCAGCTGGGCTATCCTTCTTCTGTCAGCGGGACAGAGATCTTGAATATGGGGGAACGAGACCGCGTTCCCGTCCGCGTCCGCGGTTTCACCTTTGCATTTCCAGCAGAATTCCTCGCCGGCCTTCACCTCTTCGCTCTCTGTCGGGATCGTTTGTCTGCTCGAAGATTAAACAGTTACAACGTTTTCCTTTATTAACGAAAATAGAATAGGCGTCACGCGAGCCGGACCGATGCAACTATCAGAAGGGATTTCTGCTGGTTTCAGCTGATTGTGAGTTGGAGAATATTCTGTTCACTGATTCATGATGCAAGCGGCTGGACGAGCAACGTCCCCGCTGTGGAATTCAATTTTCCCACAGGATTACGTGTATTTCACGCAAGGCCATTGTTACTGTTAACGATTTAATTATGTCAGCAATATAATAGTTGTAAAATAATTTTCTTTTTAATTCATTTTTAAAGGTAGTATTAGAAAATATGGAACTTGCGAAATTTTTGTATGTACAAGGTGTAAAGAAATGTTTGGTCTTGGCAATCATAGGCGTATTCCATGTCTTCGGATCGGTGAAGGTCTGTAAAAAATTTAGCGCACAATTGTCATTGTCCAGTTCTTTTTTCTTTATTAAAAAGTGTTTGAAGCCTCAAGAAGGCTTATTTCCACTACATTAGTTCCTTATCCCATGACACGTAGAATATAATGCAAGGAAAGAAATTGTCAACCTTGAAATTTAAGGTCAAGGACAATTTTGCGATAACTATTTTTTACAGAACTACATCGGTCTGAAGATGTAGAATACGCCTATGACTGCCGAGATCAAACATTTCTTTACACACTCTACAATTACAGAGTAAAGTTAATGAATTTGTCATCGTATTTAATAAATTGAAGTTCAATCTGAAATCCAGGAATGAAACTACGATAAATGAACAATTTACTGTTCGCGCTAACTATGTGTCGATCACGCAACGTATCCTAACTTAATAACGAGTGTCACGTTTCAATCGAATTGTAACCTAATTACGTATTGGAAAACTGATACCAGTTCAATTCATGCACGGACCTTTGTCGTCTCGATGCATGCACTCGTTCTCCCGATAGATACGGAGGGTACGTTGATGGAGCTCGGCAAGTCTGCGCAGAAATTACGTGCTAAATCCGGATCCGTCGAATCACTGTTTCACGGACCGAACACCGTGAACCGTCGCACAATTGTACGAACAGAGCGACGAGAGAAACAATGAAACCATAGGAGGAATAAAAGGATCAAGATGGATACCTTTTGCTCCATCTTATATAGGAATTCATAAGCGTGCCGTCATCGTAGTCGTTTGAATACATTTCTGGTAGACATCGTTCCCTGGACGATCGTACTACCGGAAAGTGGTTACGACGCAGAAGGTCAGAAGTCAAGCGGCGACTTCCGAGCTCGATTCTCGTGACGAGCATACAACGCAACGTCGACAAATCCCCAGTGAGACGATTCGCTGCTGTCCGAAGAGCACTCGATTCTCAATGTGCCACCGTGTCCTGAAGTTGGATTTATATTGCGTTTTAAAAGTCGTTTTACCGTGAAGAGAAAAATAACATCGTCGGAGACTTTTATTAGCCGAGCTTAAATTATACCGTTGATAGAACAAGACGAAAATTCTAAGCTCCCTGCGAAACGGGATGTGAAGGACTTCGAGTTTATGCATTTTTTAGAAGTACTAATAAGCTCGATGAATGTGGAATTGAAATACGAGGAAAAGAAAGGGAACCAAAATGAAGAAACGTTGATTTTAGACTTTCTAAATGTACGAATTTTATTCACATAATCAATGTACTTCGGACATATTTACATTTGTCACAATTGCCCTGTCTGCAAAGTGCATCGATTCAATTCACAGATTGCTCATTTATTTCTCGTCATGTTCGATACCTGTACATTCGAAAAAAATATGTAATCAAAATAGGAATCACGATGTGAGATGCAACAGATGAAAGTAATGACTTTCTTTCTAACGAAACTTCGGAACTAAATTTCAGAATCTCTGTTCGTTAAGGATGTATTAGCTATACAGTCAATCCCAACAGTTTATACACTTTAGAAACACATTTTTTAAAAAGATATCAGACGTCGGAAGAACATTGCTAATAATAAAAAACAAAAAAAAATTTTCGATTTTTCCGAGATTTTTCCAAGGGGTACCCCTTCAATTTCTTCCAAATTTTCGTTTTTGGCCAATAACTCCCAAACCGTTGGACATACGGAAAAATTGCATAGGATCTTTCTTGTAG